>NC_133831.1:21532967-21572967 GCF_047830755.1 Zonotrichia albicollis | reverse complement strand
AGATAATTTCTGGAGGCAAGACACCTGGCCAGGATAGAGTGGTGATTAATTTTATGTGTTTAGGGTGCAATCATCACTCAGAAAAAGGCTTAGGGTTTGGATGATGGATGACGGGTAAAGTGCAGGCTGATAGGACATGGCCCATGAATCTGTTCTACATCATCAGTTCCTTTGATCACTGGCAGAAGTTCAGAGATACTTCTTTGCATCTGTCCAAAATAAACAAGCCTACCATATACCTTTTGCAAAATCACTTTTAAATACAGGTTTATTTGTGGGAGAGAAAACACCTTTATTTTTTTCAACAATGGCTGAGGGAAATAAAAACAAACACTTTGTCTTGCATTTTTACAGGCAGAAATACATTTAGTGTGTGTGTGTCCATGTCCATACACACACATATATATATTTTAATGAAAGATGATACCATAAAAGCATTTTTTTTTTCCTTGCAAACTGATACCTATGTTGATACCATAGAGGAGATTCAGCATAGCTGCTGAAAAACAGTGTTACACAGCCTGTCATGAGAAGAAAGCCCTAAGTTATAGCAATGCTATGCAGCATTTCTTCTTCATTAGTAATGGTGGTGTGACTACAAATTGTTGGGAATCTTTCTCACTACTGATAGCAAAATGAACTGTGTAACCAAAATAATTTTGATTAATAATTCAGAAGAGTTAAAGGGTGAAGAGATAGAAAGGATTTGTGCCAACCTACCAAAAAAAATTGTATCTCAATTAACAAAACATAATTTGATAATTGGAAGCAAATGCTTCTTTATCATATGATTTCTACTTTTCTTTACCCAATGCTGTCCCCTGCAGGGTGTAAGAAATCAGATCACAGAAGTACTCAGAGGCTAAAAAAGATATTTATTTTTTTTTAATCCAGGAGTAAGAGAGGAATAACTGAATTAACATCATGTTCTCTATCAGAATTCATTATCAAGCCAGCATGGTTTATGAAAAATCCTTTCAGAAGCTTGACTAGGTGCTGTGATGGGCATTCCTTGAAAATATTCTCTTATATCTCATGGCATATGTGCAAGACTTCTTTCCACAGGTGTTATGAATTCCTAGTGCTCATGTTGATATTCTGTCTGTGGGCAATAAGATGTTGAGCATTTCTTTTATATGTCTCATCAGCTGCACTTGGACAGGAAAATCAAACAGAACACATAAATTATAAAATACCTCTCAATGGACTTTTTTACGACTTTATGGAATAAGTAAAGGGTATCCAAGACTGCTCTGTATATGTAAAAAATACTAAGCTACTACTCTGCTTAAAAGACAGGTGACCCCCATAAAAGAATTACAACTCATCTCCAAAAGGACATTAAAAAAGGGAAGCATAAAGGTGGACAGCTGATTAGATTTAATTAATAAGATCATCTTTGTACCAGACAAAAACAAAACATGTAGCTTAAAAAAAACATCTGGGAGCATTTGTTATCACATAGAAATCATACTCACATGATTGTTGTCTCCTTACTCAGCTGGAAAGCTGCTTTATCTGACTAAGTGCAAATACTGAAATGTTCATTAGCTCTCTTGAAACACCTTGACTTGTCTTTATTGAGTTGCATTTCATCCATAGCCTTTGCACCTGGGGGCACACAATAAATTTTTCTTCACAAAGGGTTTCTCAAGAGTGGTATGACTGTTCCTTTTCTCCCCAGAGTCTGAATGCATTGCATCATCTTCTATCATATTTACAAGCCTGGGGCCCAGGATGAAGAATTGTTTAGGATCTCCAAACCAAAGCTTGCCACGTAGCAGATCAAATTGTTGTTGCTCTGCCACTGAGCTGACTCAGTACTTGCTTGTTTGATTTAAGGCACAGCTCCACTGTGAAAAGTTATTGTAAAAATGGCATTTTCTTCTGCAGCAGAGCTAGTTCCTACGTGTATGAAGAATTATATGTGCTGACTCAAGTGACAGAACATAAGTATTTACTGCTTCTGGTGTTGCCAGCTCTGCAGAGCAAAGACAGGGGAGAGAAAGCAGGTTAGGGTCCATTTAATGTGTATCCATTTATACTCCTTTCCAGGATTCCGTGTTTAGTCCTTGCAAATTCGGGGAGAACAACTGCATCCCAGAGCTGTTTACAGGAGTATAATTTGGCCTTTACTGCTGGTGAGTAGCCATGGAAAAGAAACATTTTGGTCTCTCAGATAGTGAAGAATGTGGAAACACCACAGACAAAAAACCATAATAAAATTGTAATTTGAAACAGAATAGATCAGTGCTTTATAGTCTTCCATACGTATTTTGCATATACTGACCCACAGAGTTTGTGGCTGCAGTATTATTTTGTGGCATTCTGGGTTTGTAAACTTTTCTCTTGGATTAACATCATCTCTTACTATTCAGATGTAGTGGGAAAATATTTCTCCTTTTTTCATTATTCACCACTTTTAGAATAAAGCAGAGTCTCTATTTCTTTGTATTACCCAGCTAGCTATCATACTTTTGGAGCTTATTTTTCCTCAGTGTTCTGAGGTCTGTTAGCACACAGAGCTGCTCTTCAGTGACTCGGGCCTGTCCTCACTGAGCCATGCTCAGGGTTGGTGAGGGCTTCCTCCTTTGGCTGTTTCACAGTCAGTGTGTGAAGCTCTGAGGGAGCTCATAAGGAATTACTGAGTTCATAAGGCTGAGTGTTGGTTTTAGCACGTTCACAGTGTCTGGCTTTATTGCTTTAGCTTGTCTAATCCAGGGAGAGAAGTTGTCTCTCTGTTCCAAAGTGACACTGAAGCTTGCGTGAAAATGACTTGGACTTGTGTTCCATCAAAAAAGGAAGTGGTTAGAGCAAGCAAAGGAGCAAGAAGATTTTCTTGAAAATTTCAGCTATTTAAAAGAGAATTTTAAGCCATTATCTTAAATGCCTAATGGCTACTGGATGGTCAAATTGCCAGCAATGTCTGCTGGTCTCTTTTGCAGTCTTTTGCTGTGAAATTGTCCCCTTTTCAGAGCAGGTTGTGGGGCTATATTTTAAATCCAGTAGAACAGAAATCAGTGGGAATATGGCAGCTTGCCTAATTAGTCCAATATCTTGCTCTATTTCTTTGAGGCAGTAAAAGTTTAAATAGAAGTTACAGTTACTGAATTCTTAAAGATTGTCTTAATGAATAGACAGTGGCTATCAACAAGCCATGCTGTATTTGAAATAAACACTGGCCCCTCTGCTGAAATGTCTTAGCACTGGAAAAAGGAGGAGCTGCTTCTCTTGACAGCTTTGGAATTTTCTGCCCAAGTAGCCCAAAAAGTTAAATTGTATTGGCCTCAGTTTATATCTGTTCTTCCCCTGGGAACTGGAAGTAGGTTCTTCTTTAAGAGAGTATGATCTTAACTAATGGTGAAGCTGATAAACACTTACAACCTTTGGTATATTCTATTCAATTCTAAGGTAAATAATTATAAATTAAGCAAAACCTCATTGTTATAGAGAGAAAAAGATTAATAAGAGACAACTACATGAAACTTATATATGAGTAAAGGGCAACTTACCTCCTAGGTCCCAGCACTTAGAAGCTGACTAAATCTATGCAGGATAAGATTTGCAAAAAATCCTTGGGAAGGGGTGGGGAGGGAAATGCCCTTCACTTGTCTTAGAATAGAAACTGAAAGTTTTAAGGCTTGTATCTAACATGAGTCCAAACTACAAAATATCAGTTATTCTTTGAACTTGTCTTTTAAATAACCCTTTAGGTATCATAGCCTGAGCAACAAATATTTTATTGATTTGTGTGTGTGGATGGATTGTTCTTAAATATATTCAGTTTATATTGCTTAGTAATTTTTTTCTGAAAATACAGCTATTCTTGTAAGCCCTTGAGTCTGGTTTAGCTCAATCAGTAGTTTATCAAAATCTTGTTATCCATTTCCATAAGAAGGACGAATACTGCCAGCAGGACTCACCATTTTGTTCTGCTGTGCAGCAATTGCAGTCACATCTGCAGGCTGTACTTGCTCCTGAAATGTAGGAACTCATAAGCCAAGATGGAGACTCGAGTGCAAATTCACTTCCTGGTGGTTAATAGCAGTTACTACCAAAGACCCTGAGGAGAATCCCTAATTCCACGAGAGTTTTACCTTCTCCTGGAAACCCTTTTGTTGTGAGCAGGCCTGGCTCAAGGGGATAATAGGAACTGGAAATACGAGTATATTTGAGAAATGCTCATATACACTACAGACACATAAGCTTGACAGTCTTTAGGAGCTGTCTGATAACTTTCTACAAAGCAGCTTGACCCCCTACTGTTATTTTTTATATTTGTATTTACTTTATCACACAGAAAACCAATCATGTTATTTTGTCATACCAGTTATTTTATAAAAGTAGACAGAGGCATGTACAGCTCAGAAGAGCTTAGTCTCCTGAAAAGACACAGCACTTTCTTCCCTTGAGGTCTGAAGTTATTGGGGCAACAGAAATGCTTAGATTTAGTTCTTTTAAATCTGGGTAATAGAATAGTAGAACATAATAATAATAAAATATTCTTGAAAATATCCAGTACCTAAATATGTCCTTGAAAAATATCATCATAATTTTATGCCACCTACATTAAAAGTTCAACATCATGTTACACAAGAGACTTGACTTGGGAGCATATATCCATTTAAATTGTTGCAAGCTTACCCAGTCAATGCAATATAAAATTATCTTCCATGTTGCTGTTGGGATCATTTTGCTGCTTTTATTTGGATGTCAAAGTGACAGGCCATTAACCTAGGGGTAAGCTAATTATTTAAGGAACTTTTCTTGTTTTGTACAATGAAGAAATATTCTTGAAAATACAACACAAACATAGATATCTGTGTCAGATGGTAATGGTCTGTTTCTTTTAAATATGAAAACATAATTTTAGCATTCAAACAGTCAATACAGTGATTATTTAAAATAAAACAAGAACAACCATCATTAAATGGTTGAGTTTCTGGACTCAGATTGATGTTTAACACATTGATCTTCTCCAATAGAAGCTTTCCATATTCCATCTGTTAGAATCTTTGACCTTTTCTTAACACCATTAAAAGATAAAATGTTAATCTACTGAAAAAAGATGCATGACCTTTTAAAAGTGAACTGTACCACTTTACAGTCTGCCATCATTAAAGAACTTTATGCTCAGGAGCCACGCATTATGTGTATCATAGCAATATAATTGTTTAGAATAATGTAATTGTTCAACCAAGAAGATATATATCGCACATAACATAAATTAGAACTAGAACTATGTGAACTTTGAAAACCCAATCAAAATAGCATGTCAGATCGAGTCTTACTTTCAGCTTTAATCAGCCTCAACCTCAAATTTATTTTTATTAATGTGCTACAATGCATGCCTAAGACACCATTTTAACAAAGAAGAAGATAGGTACTTCGGGAAAAATGAAACCACATCACTGGCAAAGGAATATGCTTATCTTCCTTTGTTTAAAATCACCTTTACTTCTTTTTTCAGTATAAAGAAATAATTGGAGCACAAGTATTTTATATTTCATAAGGAATTTCAATAGCAAGGAAAATATTGAAAATGGACTTGTTTTTAATAAATCTGAATTATCTTAAACATGACTTCTTAAAAGCAGTGGCCACAATTCACAATGGTGCTGAAACTGGTTTAAATCCAGTTCAGTATCAGATAGTAATTAGTTTTGAATATGGGCTAATTTGACTCCAAATTAAGAACTAAAAGAGAATGAAAAACATCCTAAATGCATGATACATGAATCTGGTAAGATATAAGTTTTAGATAAAGGCCATCAAATTGTTTTGAGGACATAGCTATATAGTAGTGTGGCTACTCAATAGCTACTTAACAGAGGCTAATAGAGAGCTTCAGCATTTGAATCTGATGTTCTGCTAGAACCTTTTATTATATAGGTAAAAAAGCCTTTCTGCAGATGAAGGCTCATATTCTTCTATTTTAACCTAAATTCTTTTCAAGTCCCTAACTTGTTCCATTTTCCACAGTAAAACCAGTGAGCTTAGACTGGATAATTTGGGGTTTGAATATCCTCTATGCATGTTTTTCCAGTGGAATTTACTCCTTAAGGTAAGTGGCAGCACGCGAAATAGAGATGAAAGTGTTCTAATATAACATAAATTTAGATCTCAATATTAATATTATTTGGCTGTATTAACTTATTATGTTTTGCAATGTCACTGCAGTGGGGTTTCTTAGGCAGCCCTGATGCAATGGGTGCATTTAAATTAGTAATTTAGGGCACAGAAGTGATTTTTTTCCTTTGTGATTTTGCCTTCCACCTATATCTGGAGGCAGGTGGTGTGTGCCCAAAGCTGTTTCCTACCTCATGAAACTGAAGCTGAAATCATTTGCTGAATTGCCATATTGAGTAGTAATGGGGACACAGAGTCCTGCAGGATTTAGCTCTCCACAACTATCTTGCATGCCTAGGAATGGAAACTAGCTTGAACTTCATTGTTAGAAATTTCATCATCTGCATAATAATGCAGAAAGTAAAGGAGAAATCACAGGCTTTGCTAAGAGATTTTGGCAATTGAAAGACCTTCACTTCCAGTGAAAAGTTCATATTCTGCTTTCTGATTGCATTGCTGCACTAGTCCTATCCATTAATGTATTGTTCCTGCTAAATAAGCTGCACCCCATTTTCTACAGGCCAAGTATTTCATCTTTGAAGTCAGTAGTCACTTTTTTTGTCAAGCTCTTCCATTGTTTAGACCTGCTTCCCAGTCCCAGCCCCAGTTTATCACACCGCAAATTTCCTCTCTTGCATATTCTTCCCTCTAGGTCATTGATAGTGAAAGCAGGCAATATGTTTCCTGGTGTTCAACCATGTGGCACTTCACTAGTCACAGAACACACTAGATAAGGAGATGACAGTCTGTGCTGCTCTGAATAGCATATGTGCATGCCATCTGAAAGCCAGGAGCCCGAGGACATGGATACAGCCAACAGAGGGAGTCAACGGCAGCAGAGCACTGGCCATTCATCCCCTGCTAGGGAGAGAAGAAAAATGGACAGCTTTGCATTTATGGTTGAAGGGAAGGTTTCAGTCTGTTTCTCGTTAGTCCCTAGGCATCATTTGGAGGCCATGTGCTCCTCTCTTTTCAAGCTGGATGTTGCCTACGTGACACAAACTTGGTCCCAGCTCAGCAGGAGGTGGTGCCCCATTAGAATGTCAGCTGTTTTGATAAAAGTTTGGCCCTTTTAACAATTTTTAGGTGTACAGGGAAGATCTGATCTATAGCATTTGCCTTTTTGTCTATTAAATATACCTATCAGCTAATATAAAGAAGCTCTAACTGCTATCTAGTTAGAATTACAAAATAAAGCCTAATTTGTGGGGAACACCTGCTTGCTCCATCTTTTACAGTATAGTAGTAATGTTTAACATCTCTTCTGCCTACTCATAACTTGTTATCCAACATAGCTAAAATTATGTAGATCTCATCAACCAAAGTGGCATTCCCTTCAGACTAAAAAAGTCCTAGATCTCAGCATTGGTGAATATAATCAAGAGAAAGAGTCTTTTCTCTTTGACAGACACAAGCTGTCACAGTAATAGTGAAATGAGACACAGAAGAAAAAAAAATTTCAGAATATTCTTAGACACATTCAGGCAACATGTAAATAGAATAATAAATCTGGCAAGAAAGATCTGTTTATTTTTCGCACAAAAGGGCTAAGAAGTTGTTTGGGGTTTTTTTTCCATTTTAAAGCATGAATTTCTTTTTCTTCCACCTGAAGTCTGCGCAGTATTCCACAGAGCAGCTGTCCACAGCAAGAAACTCATCACTCACTCTCTGATCAGCACATACAGTAAGTGACATGAAACTCTGCTTAATTCTCTTGTGTCTTCATGAAATAATTTCTTCACCAACTAAAGAAATCTGCTGTTTACCATAATCTCAATTTAACACCTTCTCTCACTGTTCAAAAGTAACTGTCTGCATTTGAATGGGGTTTGCAAAGCAGAAACAACTGCCAGGGAAAACTAAACAAGTCTTGTCTCTTCCTTGAAAGTTGAAAAAGGCTTTAGGTTTTTTTTATCACAGTGACAGGTTACATGGTAAATAAAGTTTGAGATCTTTGCTTTGGCCATTTAATACAAGAATTGGTTAGAAGTGAACAAAGCTGAAGGGGGCAGAGCTTGAACTAAGCCCAAGTGACACACTGAGCGGGTTGCTGGAGACAAGTGGCACATGCCCGCGGTGACCCTGGGGTGCGCTGGGACAGGCTGCAGGCTGCTCCTCCCTTACAGACGAAGCCCCTTCAAACTAATGAGCTTTCAGCTAACGAGCATGATAGAAAATAGGCCTTGGGAAGCATTCCACTCCTTGGAAGCTAACTTGTTTGGTTTGTGTAAGGTGGAAAGCACTGGGAGGATCTCAGAGCCCTCAAAGCTGGGAAGGGTCCCAGGGTAATTGCCTGGCATTACCATGCACAGCAGAGGATTGGTTAGAAAAGATTTCCTCATTCACATCGGGATCAGATACAATATCTTTAAATCAGCAATCAAAACAAAGGCCCTGGTAGTATTGCGAGATTAGCTAGATTTCTACAGATTTGTTCTGAATTTAATGAAATTGCATCCAAAGGAGACATGAGATATGAAATGTTCTGCAGGAGTTCAAAGCCTGTGACTGCAGCTGCACTCCCCAGCAGCCAGTACAAACCCTACAAGCACTTACCTGGGAACCTGTTCTTGAGGAAAACCTCTCCTGCAACTCTCTTCCCCTGACTCATAGGGTTTGAGGAAATTCGCATTTCAAAATTTAGAAATACAGTGCACAATGGTTTCATGTCATAGCTGGATTGAGCTAAGAAAAAGCATTGTGTTGGAGGGTAGGAACCTCTTTTTGTCTTTTGTGTTTATATCACTGTGTTGATTTACTGCAGGTAAAAACAAATGGTAATGTAAAATCCTTGTGTAATTTTTCTGAAACAGGATGAGTTTTCACATGATGTGAGTAGCATTGTACTGCTAACTACAAAATGCTCAGAGGAAACTAAACTAAGTTGAAGGAATTAATATTCCATCAAAGAGTCGGTACTTGCCTCAATAAGATATTTTTAGCATTTTTGGATTTTGATATATGTGTCTTTTTTTCCCAAGAGAACAGGAAAACTGCTTCTCTTCTCACCGCTTCTTTCATGTTAGGTTGTTTATGGCAGACCATTGCATTAGGTCATGTAGCATTTGATTAGCTGGAAAATGAACAATATTTTGAATCATCCATATGTTTCATCTGCTACCTCTTTGGTCAGGTGAATGTAATTTTCCTACCAGCACCTAGGTATGGACCAGGGTTAAAAGCTTTCATATAAGCCAGGTACGTACCTAATCAGAATACTCTTGCCTGGGCAGAGCTTTCGATGCTAGAAATAATGTTTTTAAAGCATATTGACATATGCATTAAATGAAAAGCACACATAGAATTGAAGTGCTCTATTTCCCTAGAAAAGGAAGAGAATAAGTCTTAATTTTCCTTTAGGGCAAAGCTTTAATAGAATTGCTGCTAGTTCATAGTCTTCCAGTTATTGTTTAAACCCCATAAGATACTTAAAGCTTTGAGTGTTTATACCAAGAAAAGAAAAATATGAATTCATTCTCAAGCTCAGATTTGGAGCTAATAAAGTTATTCTGATTTCTATTACATTTCTTGCCCACCAGCATTACCCTCTTGCTATTATTTAGCTGAACAGTTTCAGTGTCTTGGGTGCCTTGTACCTTATGGAAGTTGGGAAGGAAAATCAAAGGTCACAAGGAACATGGAAAAAAAGGTAACTAAATATTTGCAACCAAAAAAACAGAAAAAAAGAAAGGGAACAGAGGATACAAATAAGCTATCAAAGTAGTTCTCTGCCAATGTTTTTAGTGTTGTCATTTAGGTATGTCCATGTGGTTGAGTGATTTTCCTCAGTAATCTGCTTGTTTTGTTGGTTTTACAGTTTTTGGTGAGATGATTTCTGAATTTTTTTGAGATTCTCCCTGTACCCTCCAAGATGGACACAATTTATCACGTTGCCATTATCCATCCCCAGTGATTCAAGGACTTCTGTGTTTTCTTAGCAAGACAGACAACTTCTCATATTATATGTACTTGGAAATCTCATGTACTTATATGTACTTAAATCTCATTTCCCCTCTCTCATGGCTACCAGGCACTGTGTTTCAAAGTGAGATCTTCAGCACTTGAAATTTCAGTTCTACAGTGCCCAGTACATATAAATCGCAATATCCCATGGCCTGAGTGGAATCCCACTCTGTCAGGATTATTTTTACTATATCATGCAATGTGCAAGGGCATGCCAAGCTGGGCAGAACAGAGGAAAGCATGTAACCATTTTAGCAGCTTGTGTCTCCTCCCTGACTGAATTGGTAATTATTTTGAATTTTGTGATAAAATTGTGTGGCACTTATAATTTGCAAAGTGGCCAAATATATGTGTATAGAATGGGTGAATAAATAGAAAATTGATTGCGCCTTTAACTCTGCAAATCCTAGGAAGCTATCAAGTTTGGTAGATATGTATTTTTATCTGCAGTAGTCATCTGCTGCAAAACATCTGGATTTTACAGGGTCGGACTTTTAGACAACCTGAGTGTACAACAGATACTACAGACTCTTTTTAGCTACCTAGTTTGAAAACAGAAGTGTAGGGGCCTTCTGAAACAGTTTGCAAATCTGTCCTTAAAACAAAATGGGGTTTTTTTGGTAGCTAAAATGAGTATCAGTGCTTTTTTCCATTTGTTCTTGCGTTTAAGAATTCAGTGAAAAGTACAATTTCCTGCAGTGCCTTTGCTTGTTATATGACTAGGCTTTTGATAAATTGTGGCAATGTTTGGGCTCCAGATTTGATTTCTAAGTTTTGAGTATGAGATTATTTACATCCACAGCTTGTGAGAAGAGCCAGACTGACAGCAAAGAGTTGATGTCCTTTGTGGAGCAGGTAGAGCATTGCCTTTTTACCTTGTCAGTGCACTTCAGTCTCAACACACTCCCAGCGTGGAGAGTCCCTGTTTGTTTCCCACATCCTCCTGTCCTTAAAAGCTGGGCTGGGCTGGGCAGGGCAGTCTGGGTTCCCATTAGTTCTAGATGGTGATTGAGTGGGCAAAACCTGCAAAATAAGCAAAGTAACTCATTGATGTAGAAAAATAAAATTTTGTCTGGGGCACTTGCAAGGTCCAATGAATCTCCTGCTAACAAACCTGCCTCATTTTCAGCTTCATTGAAAAATGCAGTGAAATCAGGCTTTAATCAGGGAAATGAGACATTATGGTGCACATTTCCAGGTCTGAAATGAAAATCTATTTTTTAAAGAAGAAAATTAAATGCTATTTCAATTTTCTTGTGCTGACCCTTTAGGACTGTACTGAGCTCCTGCCACCTACCAGCACGCTCGCCAGGCAGTCTGTACAAATATTATCATTACTTAAATAGAGTCTGAATCATTACCTTGTGTTTTCACTTTGTAGTGAAGTGATTTAAATATAGTTTTCTTATGTTGGGATCCTTTGACAAATGCATAAATAGTTAGCGCATTGTTAGCAACAGTGAAAAGGAAATGGATGCCTGGCAGGAGGAAGGGCAAATAATTTTCTCATGCTTGCTGTGCTCTTTCTGTAGTGTAAATCAACTCTTCTCCTCCGAAAGTAAAAACTTATTCCAAGATGTCAACAAAAGTAAAGTAATTAGGAAAGGAAATGTAATTCCTCTCTGCTGCTCCTCCCTCACACACATTAGTAAATGAAAGCTATTTAAAGACACAACCTGGCATAGACTAATTGGAGATGAGTCATTTGGGACCTGATCCTGGAAATGCTTACTCTAACGAGTGGCCCTTTGATTGTTTGCCTGGGTCAGTGGAGTGCCTGAGCACGCTGCAGGATCAGGGAGCAGAAGGGTCAGTCCTGCAGGGTCCTGAGCTCCCCTCAGCCAAGGGCTCCCGAGCTGGCCAGCTCCAGAGGGGAGATGCCTGTGCTTGGAGTTAACTGTTCCCTTGGATCACAGCCAGTGTCTCTCAGGACTAAGCCCTGGATATTTAACTTAAAATAGAACAGGGATATTACCAAGCTACTTTGATTAATTAATCTCATTTGGAATAAAAGAAACAACTAGAAAGCTGAAACACGCTACAAAACTTTCCCATATCCACTTCTGCTTCTGGTTCATGTCCGTCATAAAATTAACTACTGTAATATGCTTTTTCCACAATTTAGTTCTCAAATACTTGGCTGCAAAGGAAGCTGTAAAGCTCAAAGGCGTATTTTTTCTTAGTGTTAGCAATTAATATGCCACTAGTCTTTGCATAAATAAGTTGTCTATTTTAAAGCAACTCAAATGGGCTATTTCATTTTATATGACTGTTAATTAAGATGTTGATTAGCCCTGCTATTGAAGCATTGAAACCCTTTCTAAAAGAAATGGCCACTGTTTCAATTTTGTTTTAATTAGTTGGACTTTGAGGTTATTTACTACAGTGTCAGCTATCAAAGTAAAGCCATTTAATTTGATGTTCAGTCCGAGGCAGGTAGCTCAGAGAATTCCACGTTTGCCTGTAACCACTGCCATTAACAGCAGTATGATTTAAGGTCATTTAAGAGTCATCAGCCTCACAGATGGTAAAATGAGAAGTATCTAAAAGGGAAAATAACAATTGTTGTCTTGTCAAATAAAATCCGAACATTGTATTTTTCGTGAACACCCACTGGCTTCCAGCAATTTTATCCAGAATGTGTTTCCCTTTGGGCGGAGAGTGTTAGGTCTTCCCTTTTATGTATCCTTCCATTGAGACATGCTAACCCCCTCTGGGAGGTGAAACCCACCCAGATATTTGTGATTTTAAAACTTCATTTGCGTCACTTGCAACAGAGATGGATCATTATTCTGGGATAAAATCACATCCTGCACAGTGAAAATAACAGGCAACATTTGACCTGAAAAGGGAAAGAGGAAAAAAAAACCCCAACAACTTTAAAGTGTTAAAAGAAACAGACAGTGTTAAAGCTACTTCAGGAAACAAATTCTCCCTGTAATGCAGTGTAATTACGATCTTTTCTAAGCTAAGTATAGTACCCTAGAGATTACTATAAGTAACTTATAATAGAATTTTTATTAGTGGTAGTAATTTTTTATGATAATTAGTGTAATCTGCAGCCAATAAAATCAGAAGATATATAGTTATCTCTTTTACACCAGAAAACTAATCTTCAGACAGCTGAAACATTAGAAAAAATATATTATTTTATGATTGTTATACACCTTTATGTTCTTATTATTTGGTATTTTTTTAATAGCTCTTTCTATTTAATGGTGAAAAATGTGAGGCATACTCAAGAGCAAGTATAAAGCAGCCAGCTTGGGGTAAGCATCTCGCATTTCATTTCCTTGGCAATCCTTATTCCATCTGATGTGAAACCTCATCCTTTATGGAAGTTGGTGAGTTTTAAGTATTTCTTCTAGATAATGGGTGACCCTTGCACAATCCCTGTCCTCACAGTGAGATTTTGCCTTTTCCTATTGACTGGAGAGAGAGGCCTGGCTGTGCCCATGGTCTGTGTGTCTTTGGGACCCTCTTGTGCTGCTCCACAAAAAGAATGTTTTGACTGAATGGATTAGCTACTACTGCTAAATCAGTGGATTTGTTGGAAATACAAAGAAAGAGAACAGTTCCAAATAAACCTAGGGAAGGGCTAACTGCAATTCTCTGTTAGTGTTCTGAATCACACCTTCAGTTTTTCATTTGCTTCTCTGTCAGAACCCTCCAGGCTGTGTGGATGGGATGGAGCTCTCACACAGGCTGCCAAAGCTGGCATCATACATGCCTAGAATTTCTCAGGCTTGGATTCACTCAAGGCTGTTTGAATGGACATGAAGGCTATGAAAAGAGACTGATGTCTTCCAGGAATGGCATAAATTCTCCTGGACCTTTTGGAAATTATTCCTGCAGAAGGAGGTCAGAGGACTGTTGCATTCTCTTAGGCTTTTTAGACTTGGTTTGTCCTAAATTGAGAAAGAGAAGGGGAAAAGGAAAGGGGAGAAAGTTATGGTCTCACTCCTTAGACATGCTGCGATTAGTATTCCCAGCAACTGTACAGATGTTCATAATCTGTGTTCATTATCTTCTATGCCTTGATGAGCTGTGACTCAATGTTGACAGCTGACACATTATCTCCAGCCTGTGACTTAGTGTCTGTTGAGATGCATGAGAGCAAGCTCAACAGAGGTTTGTCCACATTCTGCAAATATGCAATATCAATGCTTGCAGTTACCTGTGATCCATATTTTGAGAGTTCTCCAGTGATCATAACTAATGCTGTGTGTATTAAGCTGGTTTATGTTTAAGTGTGTAGTTCACAGACAGTTCATGAACACAAATATGTTCATCTAAGGACAAAGACATCAGTTAGGTCCCTAATAAAGGTGTTCTAATGACGTTTCCTAGATGTGTTGTTAGTACATTTTGTGTGGAAATATAATAATTGGCTGTTAAATGAGTTGTTTCCTTTGTGTCCAGGAAACCCTGACTTTGTGATGAAAATGGCCAGAATTCTTGTCTGGCTTCTGTTTTCCCCCACTGGTCTTTGGCAAAGGTAGCACTGTAGAGAGCTTCAGCCTTCAGGTAGATTCCAGTGCTGCTCAGCCAGGAAGCACACAGGCTGTGAGAAAGGCACCCTGGCAGTGGATAAAGCATCAAGTTTCCATGCTGATTCCTCTGGATTCCTGTGTGCCAGCACTTAGAGACTGTTGACCGTGAGGTTTCTCTGACACTCTTGTGAACCCTCACAGGGACAGATGGATTTGCTCTTGAATGGCTCCATTCTTTTCTCTTTGTGAATAGAGCGGGCAATGGTTAATTTGCCCTGACTGCTGTCATGCACCACAGGCTTCTGCTTTGTCACCCCTCCTGCTGACCATGGCCTCGAGGGCAGGAGGTCTCATATTCTGAGAACGTGTGTACTTACTGTATGTGTCCAGCCTGCCTTTTGGGAGGAGTGCTGCAGCTGAGGGCAGATGGTGCTCTTCCCCTTGCTGAGACCTAAATAAGAGGTTTCCAGCAAGCTGACTTGGTAGAAGCAACTGATGGGAGCTAGAGAAAGGAAATTCCTGTTCCCCCTACACTGAGGAATCTTACCAAAAGCCATGGTAGCAAAAGTGATCAACCATGGGTTCTGCAATGTTTTGAATTCATATAGGAGACGTTATAAAATTATTCATGGCTTTATTAACTTTTAAGCTGAATTACTGAAATGCATTGTACCTAAGGCTGAAGAATATCTGGAAACTCGAATGACAAAGCAGTTTCTTTCTCATGTGGTCTCTTCAGAGTATTCAAAGTTCTAAAATTGTGCAACACCTGCCTAGAGCATTTCCAGGTACAAATAAAAATGAAGTTTTCAGCCATCAGCCCAAATAACACTGCCTTCCTTCTTCATTCTTCATCCTATTTCTGCAGATTGGGTCAAAGAGTGTCCTTCATTTGTTATTATTTACTTGAAGTCTCTCTTCTTTTACTGCCCTCAAAAATCACTGTGTTCTTCCTCCATCTTGCTGACCTTTGAGTTACATAGCAGAACTGTTTTCCAGGATTAGTTTCTAAGGACTGATAGGTTTGAAGGATTTTAGGCAAAAAGGTTCTATTTTCAGTTTTAGAATCTGTGAATACTTTATTAGCAAACATTGGATTTTATGGTAATTTGTCAAGAGGTTAGAACAGATGCATAGCACCCTCCCAGATAAATAAAGCTTAATTTGTAATTTCCACACTGGCAGATCAATCTGTGTAATTTAAGTGACTGAACTTTTATAGTTGGTGTGCAAGGGAAATACCTTTTATTTAGAATAGCAGCTGTAAATTGACAGTGTAATTTGTTCTGGGAAAATTGGTCACTGTATTCAATTGTGCATAAAAACTCACAGTCTTTTGAACAGCACCCACAAGTTGTACCCTAAAAATATAAGTAATTTAAAAAAAATCCAAACATTCAGATCTTTGAAGACACACCTCTCTGTGACTGGTGTTAAACTTCAGGTGTTGTTTTCCTTGCTTTTCAAGAAATTTGGCATGTGCCAAACATCACATCTGGTAAAGGTTTAACTGAAAAAATGCTCATTTCTAAATTCAAATCTTATTTTTTCCAGTTAAAATGTGTATCCTGTGGCTCATGGTGTTCATCCATTTTACCACCAGGTAGGTAAAAAATCATGCTGCTTGCCTCTCAAGGTGGATATCAGATGAATTCACTGTGCTGTGTAAACCACTACCTAGAAACCATAATACAAGTGAGAAATACCAGAAAGTTGGCAGCGGGGGGAGGCTCTTTAAAGAAAGTTTATGCTAAAAAGATGTAAAATTAGTGACATCATTGTCAAAAATGTGAAATCTCTATCCCCTCTGGAAATACACTGAGGAGAAGAAAAAATCAGCAGCCTAAAGCAGAGTCTGTGGCCTCAGCCAAGAAATCCAGGTCACATCTGACACCCATTGAAATCCACACTCATGAATCCAGTGGACTTTAGGCTGGATTCCTAATCACCAGAAAAATGGTTTAATTCAATGTGTCATCTCCAGGGAAGGGTGAGAAGACATCTGAGATGGAAACAGAGACAAATGACTCTTCCCTTGAGGTAACATCAGATACAGGAGAAGCTCCCCTGTGCTGCTCTGGAGTCCAACAGGTAATACCAGTTACCTTGGCCTCACTGGTGAACACCTGAAAGGTAATGCACTTTTGATGACTATAATTTCAGTGCTGAAAGCAAACAATATAAACCACTATAAATTAATTGATCCCAGCATTAAATTTGATCTAACCCAACTGTATTTTGATTTTAAAGTGTTAAATGCAGTCAGAACCTCCTAGATGTTTTCTGAAACAGAAAATTCAGTGAGGGAAGTGCTTTCCTTTCCACATGACTGTCAGTCTTTTTATTTGCCAGTTAGAGAAAAGTTCAAAAAAAATATATTTCTGCAAAATGAAATATTTTCAGTTTGGGGTTTGCCCCTTCTCTGTCCACTGCACTTTTGGAACAGGCAGAAGACAAAACACAATTCTTCTTCGTAGTATTTCTTTCTTTTGTTCATCATTTTTTCTATCTTCCCTGAAATATCCTCAAAACATTAATGGTACATCTTTGCAGAGGGGCTTTGTCCAGAAAAAAAAAAAAAAAAAGTCAAAGAATTCTAAAAATAAGAGTGCTATTACTATTTCTGATGTTAGAAGCTGAGCTAATTTGTCAAATAGGATGCAGTATAAGGTTATGGTTTCAGCACAATGGAGAAATTATCAATAGAATAATGGATGGCAAACAAGAAGTCTTTCATGTGTGCTTTTCTCCTGAGTGGTTTCCAGATTTCACAGGCTGAGTGTAACACTGTGTTTCTGTCTTGTAGAAGGAAAGACTAGCTCGAGGCTACAGCCGAGCTCCTTATGAGCAGAAAAAGGAAGGCTGCTCCCATAATGGGTGTGAAATACTGACCTTCCAGAATGGCCATTTTAAGCAGCTTTTGGGGTTTGTTCCACTGCGGCAAGGAAAGTGTAATTGTGCTGCCCAGCTCTGTTTGAACAAGTGAGTTGTGCACTTCACGGCAGGAATGCATGGAGTGTGCTGAAAGCACAGATACGGAAGTGTGGCCAGGAATGTGATAGAGTGGATATAAAATGAGTGAAGACAAGTGTCCTCATGCTGGCCGCGGTGGTGACGTGCGTTATCTCGGCGTTATCAGGAGATAGATGTTTGCGTTCCCATGGGTCAGCGCAAGTTGTCACAGTTTCAACTTCCAGCTTTTCCTTATGGAAATAACATCACGAGGCAAAGAACATGAAAAGTCCTCTGCTTGCTTGCACCTCCACATGTGATCTTACAATGCTGAATGCTCTCTAGGGGACTCAGGGTGCAGTGTGAAAGTATGACAATTGCTTTATCAATGGTCCTTTACTTCTATTTATAGCAACAAAGTTGATAAAAAGGTTTTATTTCACTCCTCCTTTTCCTACTCATTGAATGTCTTTGCTAGTGAGACATTTTCAAGGGGGAACAAGATATACAGAGATTTTTGTTTTATCCTTCCATTAAAAAAAAAAAATTGGGTTCAATGGAGTTCTGAGCAGTAAGATTTTGATGCATACATTTAATGCTGCCTCTCTAGAAAGACATTGCTCTCCTGGAATGGCAAATAGCTCAAATCATTCCAGAGTAAAACAAAAACAAACGGAAATTCTCCACAGCTTTTGCAGAATGCTGTTAAGTAGTTATCATTGTTTATGATCTGCCAGTCAATTACTAGCATTAATTTAAGGATCCCTTTAGATCTGTTCTTCGATCCATAACAGTCAACAGGAAGAGGAATGTGTGGCATGAAATCTTGATTCCTGTATTTACTGCATGTTATACCTGTTCCTGTGTGTGTGACTATACCATCTGATAAGGTGAAACACCCTGTATATACTAGTAATTAGTCATTAGTCATAATTTCATGTAATTATTACAGCAATTTCTGTGGTAGCTATCACATGCCCCAGACATCTCTACTTTATGAAGCCAAATTTGTAATTTTCAATGAATATATAGTGAAGTACGTTACACATCCAGCCTTTTTGAGCTTTGTTGTATCTTTTGCTCTGCAAAGGCAGTAAGGAAAGTAATGAATTTCCAAAGTTATATATCTGTCCTAGTAAATTATTTATGTTGCAATTTTTAATTTTTTTGGTAAGGCATCAGATGTTCTGGCGTTTCTCTCTTTGGGTTGTTTTTTTATTTTACTTATTTAACTGTACCCTAGCCTGTGTTAGCCTGTAAATACAGTGCTCAGAAAGGGGGGCAAACAGCACTGCCTCGAGTCGGGTGCTCAGAGGGCAGCTTTGCTGCAAGGTTTCCCACACATCGCTGTTAAAGCTTGAACAGTCAGCACCCATCCTGATTTTTTCAGTCTGGAATATCTTCTGAGATGGGAGGGAATTGTTTCTCGTGCCAATCTAATCTGCAGGATTGCTTTGTCGTTGCAAATGAAGGGAGAATGCAATACACTTATTTTCACTTACAGCTAAAATCACATATGAACTCCAATCTGAAAATGAAGCTGAGGTGCCTGGGGGGTAAGGGTTGCTTGGTGGGGTTTCCTGTTTTTTAAGAAAGTCTTGTTTAAAGAAAAAAAAGGAGTGAAAAATGAGCAGGTTAGAAATTTTTTAAAAGCAGAAAACTCCAGAATGGGGCAAGCAGCACAGAAATGCAGCCAAAATTAACTTTGTGAGGTTTTATAATCCCTTAAAGTTTCAGGCTTAGAATTAGCAACCTGTAGCCCAACAGTTTCACTATGAGAAGCGACTGTCATTTATTTGTTTATACTGATAGCATCATCTTTTCATGCACTGGCAACTGGGACTTATGTGAATTTCCTTTGATATATATTTAGCCTAAAGAGTCTTAGATTAAATAAACATAAACAATCCAAATGGCTTTAAACTAATTCTCATATAAAACAAGATTTGAAAAATATGCATTGAAAGGTAAAGTAAGCATTTTGCTTATGCATTTTTCGTTTTAAAAATGTAATGAATCTTTGCAGTCATAAAAGGCTCTACAGCAATACTCTGTACACCAAATGGTTGTATACTCCAGTACCATTGTAAAATGCAGGATTTACCCAGTCAAAGCAGTACAGATGTTTGGCAGCCATTCCAAGGAGCAAACAAGTGATCCTTGAAAAATATTGGGTTTTTTAGTTCCCTTATACTCTCAGATTGCTTTTCACACCTCAGTATTTATTGAGGTGCAACATAATTTTTTCCCGTGAAAAAATTAATATTTACCCACACTTCTTTTACCGTGATATTTGAAATAATACAACATCGTTACTTGCTGTGCTCAGAGCAGGAAATAACTATGACAACTCCAATACCATGGCTTGATTAATATTGGATTCTTAATAACAATCTCTACACATAGATTTTTGGTAGCAAGATGAGTCATTTGTGCAGACAGTTGATTCCAAGTGAGCCAATGACTCCATGGCAACTCAGAGAGCAGCATCTGCAGAGGAAGGAGCTGGAGCTGTGTCCTTAAGTGCAGATCAGATCAAGCCTTTTTGTGGCCTTGATGCTTTGAAGATCTTTAGTGGGGCTATCTGTGCTGTTTGTCTGGAGGACTACACTGTGCTCCAGGCCTGGAACAGCCAGAGCCTCACACACAACTTCAAAATAATGCAAGCAAACTACTTCTGAAAGGTAGAATATGTGCTAAATGGACCGGTATGAATAGTCTGCAGAAGCTGGAATCAAGAGGCTGCTTTGCTCTGGCACACCTGCTTTGGGTGGCAGAATCCCAAAGGTGACTGCTGGTGGTGAAATTGAGAGAAAGGTGCTGTTGAAACCTCAGTGGGATTTCTGCTTAAATGAGGATTGCAGATTTTGGCCCCTATTCAGTAAAATCTAGTTTTCCTCTCCATACTGCAGGAGAGCAGAGAGAAGTGACAGGGCTTGCTTTACTGCAGAAAGCAGCTAAGAGTAGTTCACATCACTTTCTCATGCATCAGGTCAGTTTTGGACACACAGGGCCTCTCCAGTTCATCAAGATCTTAAAAAGGGCCATAAAACGGTGCATTTTGCATGGATATGAAAAATCACCTGATGTTTACGTTTTGCTTTGTCTCCAAGGTGCACACTCCAGCACTCTCAGCCCTAGTGCCCGCTCCTGCCAGCATCCTGTGGCATGCTGTGCACTCAGGGTGGTAAGGGGAGGGGCAGAAAAAAGTTTATGGCAGTGGCCATTTATTTCTTTGAACATAGAGACAAAAAGTCAGATCCAATCTTCAGCAGCTTATCTTTATGGTTTGCATCTTATTGAACCCTATTTTACTAATTCCTCCTGATTCCACATTAGCCATTAGGCATAATGTGTTCTCTATTAGAGCACTATTTAATAGGATGCTAATTGATGGCTATCACAGCATAAGAATCAGGGGCCATTCAGTATTTCAGATGCTGGAAATCCTAAAGCAATGGCCCATCACTAATGGAAGTGTGCTAGAATTATGAATGTTTGTCATCTCTGCCCACCTTCACTTGCTGAACCCCTCTTGCCTGGTTCAGTACAGGCTGGTTTATGAAGAGCTGCTGTTTGAGTGATGGTGGGTGGGGAAGGTGAATGGTACAAGGTTGTACAAGGCTTGTAGCCGCTTTGAAAGCCATTTCATGACAGGTGGTGCTATGGAGGCTCACTGAGTTTGCTTGTATTTGGCACTCTAAAGCTAGCCAGCACCAGGGTAACAACATGTTCAGCTATTTGTAAACCAAGCAGGGGCCTAAAAAACATTCCACTCACAAGGAAAAAATTGATTTAAAGAGGCTTGGAGTGGAGCTTGAGCATCAATGAACACTGAAGAGCCTTCTTAAACTGACACAATAAATTAGTTCAAAACAGATGACAGCCCTACAGATTACCCACCTCTTAACAAAGGAGGGGCATTCTGGTCCCCTTCACGAAAACATAGATAAAAATTTTGTTCTTCTACTCTAATGAGGCAAGCTCAGATATAAGTCAATAGAGCAATTCATTAACAAATCTAGTGAAATCCCCTGGGTTACCAGTGAGATGACAGTGAAAGTGGATGTGCTGTGAAAACTCTCCTTTGGTAGAGATGTCCATATGCTAAGGGTCAGAGAGCTGAGTGGTTTGCTCTGTTTACTATTCACCATACACATATGGCAGTTAAGGTCACTGTTATCAGACACTTTCTCTGTACACAAAACAAAATTTCCATATGGTCCATGAAAATGGATATGCTTTGCTCCCGTGCAGCTTCCCACGGCTCTGTCTTTGTGCGGCACCGGTTAGAAGTGTAAAAGAAGGGTGCCAGGGGTTACCTCGTCAGTCAATTGCGCTCCCTGCTTTGTGCATCAGTCCAATTTAGGGCAAATCTGCATCACTTTTTTCCCCCTGTCTTTCAGGCACAAATGCTCATGTCAGTCTATTAGAACGTGATAGAAGTACTGATCACTGCCTCTGCATCTAAATCCTTTTGAAACCAGGATGACCTGCTGAAGAGGATTTTGAGTGGAAGGCCCTTCACAAGACTCTTTCAAATCCACATAAATAAAGCCCTTTACTGGCTTAAAATGGCCCCTCAGATTTAGCACTACAGAGCCCCTAAAAAGCACAACACGATTGTCATGGATATTACATGATGGTAACAACAACAGGCCAAGAAGACAAGTCTCCATGCTGAACAAAACTAGGCCAGACTTTTTCATGATTTGGGATACAGATTGCTGACAGCCCTGTAAATAGGCTGTTTAACCCTTTGAAAGTGAATAAAGAGTGGGGAGACAAATGCTTTCTGATAGACTTTGTGTATGTAATGGGTAAAAAAGTATACTGTAGCGTTCTGGGATTTCTGGTGCAAGATTAATACTGAAATATCTGTGTAATTACTGCAGACCTTTTGCTCCTGCAAAACCAGCCAAGCTCAGTAACCGATTGCAGGTGAATGTCTTGCACAAAGGAGCTGGAGGGAGGGCCTTTACATTTTCATGTTTGGGTGCAACGTAATTCTCTCTCTCTCTCTGTCTTTACTATAATTTGGTTCCTCTGAAAAAAAATAGGAATGATGGGCATGTGTAACCAGCTGATGACATCTCCTCTACCATAATAGTATAACAATCTGAAGGGCATCTCGTTTATCTGCTGTTCCTATTTATTAATACATTTTTAAGCTCTCTTTCTCCCTAGGAAAGGCACATGATAAAAATCAAATTCTAGGAATCAGTATATTACCCAAGTCCTAAGATGGCACAACTGCTGACAAAACCATCTCCTAGAAATTAAGAATTATGTTATTATATTGCCTTCAATTTTACAAAGCTGTTTGTGTTACTACTTGAATGGCTCCCTTGTTACACACAATTTCTGAGGCTTGGCAGCCGCATGATTTTCATAAATCCAGGTACTACTGTTTCTAACCTCTGACCGTGTTTTAGCTGTGCAGGGCCTTTTTAATTCATTTAACTCATTTTAATTGTCTTTCAGGGGAAGAGCGCTTTCTTTGGCCAGCTTAACTGGCAGGGAAAGCTGCCTGCTTGAGTACTTGCTGCCATTCAAAGAGACCACTCATGAAAATGCATGCTTGTCCTCGTAACTCCTTCAGTAACTGTAATATTTCTCCCTTACTGTTTATGTCAGAGAGTCATTACTGGAAGCTGCTGACATTTTTGACATTCAGTAGCATCACAGCACATTAGGTGGTCCTTAGATAATTTTTAGACAAAATTTACTTGTATCACATGCTCAGGCCATTACAAGCAACAGAAGTGAAACACTTCTGTGTGAAGATAAATCAGTCAGAGCACTCATTTTTTGTGGACCTTCCTATATTATTCTATAGCTGAACAGTTTTAACCAGGTGGTGCATAATGCATAATACGCTGTCTACCAAGGCTGTTCATGCTTGGGTTTTGGCTTTTGTGGAAGATCAATCTCTATTAGGGGATCTATTATCATCACTTATGTTTTACTACAATGAAATAAATAGGCAGCTGCAGTTGTTTGGCCTAATAGCTCTTAGTTTGATTGCTAGAAGTAGGAAATCAATGCAGGGTGAAAGGAAGAAACATTTTTAATAACTTACACTCCAGATATGAGATCCCCAAGTTATTACAAATTATAAGGTTAAGACCTCTTGAAAGAATCCTAGCTAGTTAAATATTTAAAACTCCTGGGTGAGAACACATGCACTAATGAGCTTCAGGCTACTAAATACCAGAATCTAGGGGGAGACATCTTGTTTTATATTAGAAAGTATTAGTGAGTATAAACTGGCCATGAGAAGTGTTTAATTAGGAATAATATTGATATGGAGAAAGCAGAGAGAGAAACAGATTACCAAATCTCATGTTCATCACTGTTAAAAGCTGGATTTGTCTGTGCAGGGAGAGAAACAAATGAAAGCAGCCCTGTATCAAATCAGACACAGTATGGTATCCTGGCCCTCCTCACATCCCTCTCCACAGCCTTGGGGGAGTTGCTGGATACCTCAGACTGAATGTGGATGGAGCTTCCTACTGAGAATTCCTTTTGACGTCCATCAGGTAGAAAGTTGCCTTAGACTTTTGACCAGTATTGCAAATTTAATCATTTTTGTTTGGTGAAAACTATGATGCAAATGCCAGACCAATACACATCTTGCAATTCTCTAACCCCAAACAACAAGAGAAAGAACATCATAAATCTGAATCTCTTCCCTTGTCATCTTTTAATTCAGAATTTTAAGATTGTAAGCAACCTGTTAATTGTACCTGGTCAGGTTAAGTTTGCTCTCTTAAGAAGAATAGAAATGTTGCAATTCAGATGGTAAGTGAAGAAGGGAGTCAGGGTTGACAGTAAAAATTGGCTTGACATGATTAAGCACCAGATAACATTAAGTCTTGTCACACAAATATTGTGGGAGAAGGTTTGCTGCATTGTGTGCACACATATGTATTTTATGTAAAATAGCCTCGGTCTGTCTCCTCTCTGAAACAGGGAGTGTGAGTGGGTAAACAGCTCATAGCAACAGATGAAAGGCTGACAAAGTTCAGACTCCCAGTTCAAAGGTTTCAGCAGTATGTGAAATGACAATCTCAGGTTATTTGTGTTTCCAAGCTCCTGTGTATCTGAATTGTTTGCTCATCTATGGAGGCTCACCATTATCTTATTCCTGGTTGTGTTCATCAGTGAGTGAGCTGCCTGGCTGCAGACATATCTCATAAGAAAACTTAGTAAAGCTTCGTAACACCTTGCCTCTTCTCCCAAGAAGATCATAAATACTTTGTTTTAATTGTTGAGGATAAATTGCAGCAACACAAAGCGAGCATCCTGCTCATTCTGTGTGCATCTCCTGCTGCTTGGTCAGCACAGGTCCACTGTTCCATTTTTAAATCAAATTATGCTTGTGATAATATTGTCTTGAGCTTACAGTTGCTGACATGGATATCGACAAAGGCTTAGCCAGTATTTTAATAAGAAAACAAAATACAGGAAATACTCTAGAGTTTCCAGGTGGATCATTAACAAGACGCCTTGGAGGGCTGAGACTGCCAGCCAGCACAGGGAATGCATCACAGTTCGTCATACAACTTAAACTTCTTTTGACATCTAGTTATGTCGAAATGTGACTGATCACCTAGGGGTCCAGGCTCCTGTGAGGGAAAAGTTCACTGACAGACAGCGAACGAAGCTGATCTTAAATGAGAATCAAGAGAAAGCAGCATTCCAGCGTCTGACAGTCTGCAGCTGCTACCTGGGTCTGCCTAACGAAGACGAGCCTGCTCTGCTGAACAGTTATATTAGCATCTGTATGCTTCTGTCTCATTATCACACATCTGCCCACCTTTATTCGAATGAAGCTTCTTCTGATCTGACAGCTCAGGCACTGTCAGTGAATAGATATTATGGGAGCCGGGTACAGCAGCTTAGGGTGTTAGCTTTTATTTTCTAAAGACTGTTGTACAGTTTGACAGTATAATGCCACAGAGGTAAAGAAGATAATTAACATATTGGGCAGTTTCTAAACAAAGCTGAGACAGTTATACTGGCAAAAGTGCTGCTGCTGGAGCAGTATTGTTTGCACTCTGGAAACATCAAAGGCTTGCAAGATCTGCCTTTATAAACAAGAGAACAGGTATGGCATGGTCCCCACACCACAAATAGGAGGTTTTGGGGGGCTGAGCCCACACCTAAAACTGCAAAACCTTTGGTGCTTGAAGAGCCTGTCTTGTGTGCTCAAACCTCTGCTTGCTCAGGCAAATGATCTCCCAGCATTTGAGAAGACGTGAAAAGGTGTGTGTGGAGAGGAGGCTGAGGGTCTTTTTTACTTTCCTGAATTTATTTTTACCTCACAGCACAAAGCTAAGCATTCATTTGAGCTTCACAGAGCTCATATTTGGATGGAGATTTAAGCCTTCTAAGTTAGAGATCACATGTGGGATTTTCTGGAAATGCCAAAAAAGCATATGACAGAGGTTTTGTCATTTGCTCAGTAATAGACTAGAAAGGCTTGTTATAAAACAAACAAACAAACTAACAAAGGGGGAAATAGTATTTTTAGCTGACACAGTAGATGGACTGAGATTAGATGACTGAGCAAAAGGATGTTCGTATTCTCTTCTGTAGATCTGAGAAAAAAATGTAGTACTGCCATGGATTACTACACAGCTTGTCTTCAGTTTTCACCAGGTCTTAGAGTCTGTATAAAATATTTGACAGTGCTGGAATTGAATGGCAACTTGACTTCATAAATATTTGGGATATGAAATATTTACAAAAATATAGCCTCTGAAAGTTATCATTCTTTACACTTTTGAGAAAAATAATGAATAGGATACACTGCAGCAAGATCATCCCTGAAATCACTGTCCGTTAGAGCCTTGGTTTATGTTTTAAATGGCATAAATAATAACCTATACCCCCCTGCCCACAAGCAATATTGTGGCCAAAAATCAGATCTGCTGCTGGTTTGGATGAGTTGCTCATTTACAGCCAAAATAGTGTTCCCTGTTCCTGTGGCAGTAAGCAGATTTACCCTGCTAAGAATCTAGCCCCAAATTTCTAAGAACTTACGGACTTTTCTCATTTCATTCATGGCTTTCAGTTCACTGCTTTTTCTTTGTTCTTGAGAGCACAGGGTTACACGAGTTAATGTTGAAATTACTGCTATTTTGCAACAACGCATTCAAAGTCATTTCAGCATCTGCGCTGATAAAGTGAGAACAGCTCATCCAGATTGGCCTCCAGGACCTGCACTCACCATTGCAAAGTTTGAATATAGAATTAGATTCGTTTAAAAAAAGAGAGGAAAAAAAAAAAAAGATAAATCCATTGTCATTCATTCTAAAAAGGCATTACAGACTGCCGACACTGTACAGAAAACTAGGAGATGTTGACCTTTTTATTATAGACTTTTCTGTGCTGTTGCCCTGCTGTCGGAGGTGCCTCCCCCGCAGCCGCGCACCCCCGCACGCACCCGCGCACACGCGCGCCCGCTCTTCAGCTCTGTGTTATCTCAAATAATTACCCTGCGCTTCTGGCTGTCCCCAGCGACTTCTGCTGCTAAAAAAGCTACTCATTGTCGGTGAGTGAAGAGGGATTTCAAACCTGCTTCTTGTGGCCCAGCAACAGCTCTTAATTAACCACTCAGGTATTGAGCCGCCTCTTCGCCCGGCTCCCATCCATATGGCAGGAACATGTCCACAGCGATAATCACTGAAGGAAATATTGTATCAAAAAAAGGGCTCGCAGAACAGAAAGCTCCTGCAAATTATTTTTAATGATTCTCCTCTTGTGAGGCGGATTATTTGTTATTTCCAGCAGCGCCAGGAAGGGGCTGTGTGGGGACAGGCAGTGCTCATCTCGCTGTCCCTGCACCCGGCAGAGCCCCAGCCCTGCCCGGCCGGGCACCCGGGCTGCCACCGAGGCCCTTCAGGCAGCCCAGAGAGCTTTCGTTCCCTATGATTTTGATAATCCTTTGTTTCTGGTGTGACTCGCTTTCTACATGCTGGATGTGGATGTTTCCTGTGAGAAAGGCACTTGAAAAAACTTACAGGCTTGAGAGACCCAGACCCTTTCTCCTTACCCCTTGGTTTATAGTAAAGAAAACAGTGATTCGAGTTTATAAATCTAATTAAAAATGAAGTTGCGTTTACATTTTAAAACCTTGCATATACCAACATACTGTGTCAAAAGATATTATGTATGATTTTACTTTGTGACAGAAACCATTACGTTTAAAAATTCATTATAGCAAGGTTAGTTAGACACATGATGGATGCAGCTTTAATCCTGCCATATATTATTACAGTTAAAATGTAAATGATGAAAAATATTTTGTGCTTATCAGCATTTATGTGGAAATGTGTTTTACAGTGATATATGGTGTTATATTTCTATTATTATGATGAGAAAGAATGAAATACAAAAAGACTAAGTGTTTATTAAAACATGGTTACTTGTGATAAAATATTCTTGTTGTACATGACTTTAAACATATTTACCAAGGGCATTTGTCCAAAACAGCTGTGAAATGTGTTTGCTATGCAAATCATTCTTTGTAATTTTTTCCCCTCTGTTATACTGACTATAGCTTTTTAATAGCCTAATGTTTAAGCTATGTAAATATATTTTTATTATTTTTCATTTCAGACATGGGGGGGATGGGGACTGGCTCTGTTTACGCACACGCATGCATTCAAATAGATGGAAGCATACATAAAAAGATAGACAGAAAATTGATCCTAGCAAAAATCCTTTTCACATTCTCTCTCCTCTCGTTTCAGCCTCTCAAAACCAGCCTTGATCACAGGGAGCTGAGCTCTTTGCCAGCACAGCCCTTGGCAAGGGCTGATCTCTGAGCGCACGCCTGGTGCTACTGACGGGGCAGGGATTTAACAGCTCACACAACCAAACCCTCAACTCAGCCTTGTCCTACACCCTCCTCCTCACACAGGGCTGGTGCATCATTGCATGGGAGATTCATGCCCTGGCCAGGGAACTGAATTTTTCTTTTTTCCCCAAGGAAGGTGAGTTCTTAGTTGGGCCTGTGCTTAAGAAGATCCCTGCCAAGTAAATCTGTACAGAGTTGTACTAAAATGAAGGGTAGTGTGTCAAGGTCAGTATTGCAAGTTGCAAATTCCTGGGTTAAGTTTTTTAAGAAATTTTACTCCAACAGTGACCCTTCTAGAAAGATTTCTGGCACTAAGGGCCTGGTCTCCACAGGCAAAATCCAGTATAATCTTGAATAGAACAATACAAAGGCGTAAAAGCCATTAAGTGACTTGCCCAGTATCCCACAGGAAGTCTGTGACAGAAAAGAAAACAAAAATGTGAAGGCCCCAAAACTTAGGAATTTAACCATTCTATCTGTGCATTCCCACATGTGCTCTGTACACTGGGTTTTCAGTGGTTTTGAGTTTGCTCTCTTGGTCCTTCCACTGACCCTAGCTGACCACTGCACTATTCCAGTACTATTGGTGATGATCCAGAAGGTAGTGTCTCTTACCCCACATTACCCCAACTTGCCTCTGCTCTGTTCCCATTATTTATTTTCTCTGTATATCTGCTACAAGTTTGTGTTGTTTTGTTACCTTCTATGCAGCTCGTAATTAAGAAAACAAGAGTCAATAAGCAAGTAAATTGTGCGGTTTCCATACTGTTCCTGTAATTCCTTCAGTTTACATTGCTGTCTCTCTAGAAAAGAAATTCACTTGAGTTTGGCATGATGCAGTAATCATGCTGAGATTGCTTCTATTATATGACAATGAGCCCATATTTAATAAGTCAAATATGTTTCCTAAAAAAAAGAAAGGAACAAAGTAAATAAAAATATTTGTGATCCAGAGCATGCATGTCCCTCAGTCCTCAATGCCTGTCTTTTAATATGAACAGAAGCAGGAGACCTGGTGCTTGTAGTTCACTAAAGTGGCTATTTCCTTATAACCTTCCTCTTGTAACAATGTTTATTCAGTTATCAGGGAAGAAATATCATTTGTCCGTGCAGCTACAATTACCTAATTTGTTGTATAAATTATTACTTTTTTTTCTCATCTCATGTTGATGACAGAATCATTTAATAGACTTTCAGTTGCTCAAGCTTGAAAATTGGTTCCACATTCTCTCTTTTTTTAGTTTTCCTCCCTAGGGTGAGTGCAACGTGGTCTAAATACAATTTCCATCCCCCCTCCCCTTTTTTTTTTTTAAACATCTGCTTGTATGAGGATGTTGTTGTGTACAATAGCACCGTACAGTTTAGCACCCTTTAGCACTACCGTCGTCTCTCGGCTTCCTCATTCCCGGGGCCAATCATAATATATCAGGAACTGTAGATATTTCCTATCTCAGCACTCTCCATAACTCTTCTGCTCAGCTGTCTGAAGCTGTTTTCTTTAGGAAGTCCAAAGCAAGGGGGACTGGTTGGCCTGGCATCAGTCCCATTTATAAGAATAAAGGCTGTTCCCTGCACACCTTTGGGGCTCTGCCGTGTGGGGTCACATCCGCTTGAATGAACAGGCACCGCGCCCGTGGCGGAGCACGGACACCTCACCTTCCCTGTCCCCTCTGCCCTTCTGGTTGAAGTTATCCAGCCCAGCCAGATCATTTTCTCCAAGGCTCAGGCTACAAGATTTGCAACTGTGGTTTTGCCACATAGTTCATTAGGAAGGGAAAAATCAGTTGTTGTTGCATGTACTGGATTTGTGTGTGTGTGTGACATGTTTATTTGTTCATTTAAAATAAACATTTGCTTTTAAATTTTTCCTCCCCTGCTGTTGCTGCTGAAATAAATGCCAGTCAGGCTTGTTTGTTTAGTGTAGAAATTGCTGTGTGGTGGAGGAAGAAATGATGTATGGAGCAGCCATCTCATTCCCAGCCTGTGCTCGAAGGGCTTCTCTCAGAAATAATGCCACTGCTGGTTCCATGACACGGAGACGTCACAGAGTTACCATCTGCCCACTCATGAGTCAACTGGTTGCCTATGAAATCTATTTATTTTAGTTTAAAGCCTAAGAATATTTGCTGAAAGCAGGATTATCACTTTGTAGACCACCAGCAGCTGTTGAAAAGCAGGGCATAAAACTTTGTTTATGTCTTTAATAACCCACTTAATGACAGAGCAGGCACATTATTCATAATAAAATAGGCTGGCATAGTCTAACTCCAGTGCATGGTGTCAGGGAATTAAGAAACATCTGCTATGCCATAAAATAACATTGTATATACTATGTACATTAAAAACATGTGTACACACATATGTACATTATATAACTATTTAAAATGTCTCAGTGGAATTCTACTCTTTTTAATTACATTTAGTTAACAGTGAAATGGCTAAATGAGGGTATTTTTGCTTCTGAATCTGAATTTTATATGAAGTTGGAGTCTATGGCTAACTATAGTGGAAAAGGACAGGATATTTACAGTACACTTAAGGCACAAAGGCAAAGTTTCAAGTTTTGAAATTGGGGTTCAAAATCTATTTTTAGCCTCCAAATAAGTGACCTCATTTTCTGAACCACAAAACATTTGTGGGTTCTTAACCTGATGAGCGTGTTGGTTGCTCAGCAACTCTGAAAAACCAGGCCAGTGTTTCAGTGCTGAAATGCAGATTTTTATTTACAATGAAGGCATCTGAATTTACAGCTTTTATCATGGCAGTTCTAGGCATTGCTCCTGCCCTCAGAGTGGAAACCCCACTGTGCTGCTTCTGCTCATGCACAGGGAGCCACTGCCTCTGCTTGGGAGAGCTTGGAGCCAAAGAGACCAAGAATTCCTCAGGCTGGCTCTGCAGCTGGGATGCTGCAGGCAGAGGGGAATCCTTCTCCCTGCAAGAGGCTGAGCATCGTGGCTCCCGACCAGCAAAGCATGTAAACATGTCTTTAAATTTAAGCCTGTGAGATGTAAGGGGAGCTACTTGCATCTTAAAATTAAATACATGTTTCACTAGATCAGGCCAGATGGTTTTACATGCTCAAAAGTGACATTTACAAGGTCACATAGGAAATGTTTGACAGAGCCAGGAACCGAAACCAGACCTTTCAAGTGCCAACCTTGTGCCTTAATTTTGCACCCATCCTTTTTATTTTTTTAAATTTGTTTTTGTGATGACATATTTCTCTTAATGAAAGCAAAAAATGGGGGAAAATCCAATAAGGGGACAATTAACTTGTGGGGTTTTGCATGTCTGTCTGTTTTGGGGGTTGTTTATTTTTTTGCAAAAAAACAACTGAATTCCCCAGTGCCACTGTTTCAGAAATTAGCACTTTAAACTTTCCAGAAAAGCATATATTTTATGCACTTAAAAAAAATTCTTCTGTCTTTAAAAAATGTAAGCAATCTGGTTTCATTTCATAGGTGGCCCACCAAATAAAAAAAGCTGTAAGTTAATAAAATTTCTATAGAGATTTATAAGAACTGAGTGAACTACCCCAGTATCTGAATGTTAATCTGTTGGAAAGAGGCTGCTGTGGTACTGGAATAACTCAAAGTCACACAGCAGGGCACACTAACAGTAGTTCTCTCATTGACATTTTCCCCACAAGTGCCAAAATAAACATGGGAAACTACTATTGGGAAAAAGCCCAATGAACTACTGGAATGGCAACTGTGATAAATTGAAGGGGGTTTATTCAGATTCACCTAAATCTCTGATTGCACTAATGTGTATATTTTTCTTGGTAGTCCTATCCTTGTGAATGATCTCAAATGCATTTGGTTTAGTCTGTCTTAGCTAGCTCTGGTCTTGGCATACAACCACATTCTTTGCAATCTCTCATTCTGCCTCAGGTTTGAGTGTCTTTAGCCTTTCTGTCCTTATCTAACTCTTGTCCAGACCTCAGCACCATGAGAAAATACTCTAGATCTAAGACTTTTTTCTAATTGATATTTATTGACCAAAGTCTTACTCTGTGTATGAAAAGGAACGAAACAACATACTCATCTTCTCATAGGGCCATCCTATTACACCAGCAAAAGGTAAAAAGGTGAAATATGAGAGTGGCAGAGTAGGTTTTATGTAGTGAACTCTTTTTTTGGGTTCTGTATTTCACCTTTGGATTTAATGGACTTCTATTTGCATCTATTGACTATAGAATTTGCATATCTGTGACCGGTTTGTAAAAACTCTTAAAAATTAGTATAAGTCATATTCATTTAAGTGAACATACCCAGTCATCTGTGGGGTCAGAGGGGCAAGCTCCAATTGTTCTTCTGAGGGTATTTAAAATATCATCACTTCAAGCTGTCTGGCTCCCCCAGACCTGAACAGGGGCCTGTGGCCAGGACACTGCAGCCTGTGAGCTGAGAGGACTGCAGGTGCTAGAGATTTACTCTACATGTAGAACTAGTTCTTCTCTAATTTGTATCAAACTGAAAGAAACTGAAACATAGGATCTTCCCAAAAAAATGTCCTCTAACTTGTTGTTCTGGTTTTTCCTCCAGCAAAGACCAGCTCATCTTGCCATGGGCATTAAGGATCCCAGGTGAACAGCACAATACAGCCCCATGTCAAGGTGTGGTTAACATCAGCTTCCCACTCCTCAGGACAGACACACTGTGGGGGCCTGAATACATGTTGTATTGTGAGATCAGTGTGTGTCTAAGTTACTCCAAACGAGCTGCAGCTGCAGGGTCCTTAGTTGGGCAACAGCTGTAGCTCGTGAGGGTAACTGAGATAAATAGGGGTGGGTCAAGAGCCCAAGAGGAGCCCCTGAGAAGATAGAAGAAGAGCCCCAGCAGAGAGGGAAGAACAACGCTGCAGCCAAACAGAGAGAGAGAGAGAGAGAAGGTATGGAATCCCCCGGACAGCCGAGAGCTGTGACAGCCTGAGAGCTGGGACTTTACGTGTAACAACAACTGGTGACCCCGACGTGATGAGGTATGGAGAAGATAGAAAGGACTGTGCTGCAGAGAAAGGAGAAGAGCCCCAGCAGAGAGGCCATAACAAAGCTGCAGCAAAGATTACAACAACTGGTGGCCCCGTGTGAGGAAGAACACGCAGCCAAACATCAAAGGAAGGTATGGAATCCCCCGGACAGCCGAGAGCTGTGACAGCCTGAGAGCTGGGACTTTACGTGTATGGCAGCCAGAGAGCAAAGATTACAACAACTGGTGGCCCCGTGTGAGGAAGAACACGCAGCCAAACATCAAAGGAAGGTATGGAATCCCCCGGACAGCCGAGAGCTGTGACAGCCTGAGAGCTGGGACTTTACGTGTATGACAGCCTGAGAGCTGGGACTTTACGTGTATGGCAGCCAGAGAGCTGGGACTATAGAAGAGGCAGCCTGAGAGCTGGGACTGTGTGTATATTATAATTGTTAAAAGAAAAGGGGGAAATGTGGGGGCCTGAATACATGTTGTATTGTGAGATCAGTGTGTGTCTAAGTTACTCCAAACGAGCTGCAGCTGCAGGGTCCTTAGTTGGGCAGCAGCTGTAGCTCGTGAGGGTAACTGAGATAAATAGGGGTGGGTCAAGAGCCCAAGAGGAGCCCCTGAGAAGACAGAAGAAGAGCCCCAGCAGAGAGGGAAGAACAACGCTGCAGCCAAACAGAGAGAGAGAGAAGGTATGGAATCCCCCGGACAGCCGAGAGCTGTGACAGCCTGAGAGCTGGGACTTTACGTGTAACAACAACACACATCTTCACTTCCCAGGGGAGCACCCAAGCTGTTAATAAGGTATGTATCTGTGTTTCTCTGGGGTTTGTTTTGGTTTTTTTAACTGAGCCTGAGCTACAGTATACATGGGAACCGGAGCAATTGTCCTGTCTAGGGGAGGTACTGTTCCTTCTCCACCAGCAACAGACACTTACAAAAGGGACCAGAAAATGGTTTCTAAATGCTGCTGCTTCTATAGCACAACTTTCCAGCTTCTTGCACCCAGCAGCTCCAATCCAATCCAGGGCTGGTATCCTGGTTATTGTTTATAGTCTCATAGATTTTCCCTCTCCTTCTCATCCATGACTTTGCATCATCAGTTTTTAAGGCCATGTAAGGTTTTGATATCCAGAACATCCAGGGCCATTTAGTTCCACAATTTCACTCCATGTTATATGACCATGCACTGAGTTCTTAAATTCTTGTTCCAAATAATTATTTCCATGACTCTCTTGATTTTATAAACCTTTGCTGTACCCACTTTTTTGTCATCTGAATTTACTTCAGGCAGCTGAATCATCCTTTGTGTAGGTGCTACTCAGAAGCAATCCCTTATCTTTAATGTGCCAAATCTCTTAACAAAGAACTTAACAAAGAACTTTTACTTTTGGGATAAAATGAGTACACATTACTACCCTCAATGATACACAATACAAGCCTGAGAAATACCAGTCAAAGCAAAAATATAAAAAGTGGGTTAAAATCCAACACCCTTCAATGGTAGGGATTACTGAGGTGAGACAAAGATACTGGTGTCTCCCTGAGTTCCCATGTGGAACAATCTCCAAAAACTCAGAAAATGGCTATAAAAGGGTTCCCTTCCCATGTGTTCTCCTGTCTGGTAAACTGGGTTCAAGGCTCTTTAAATATCATGTGGAGAAAATCTTGGGAGCAAAATCAAGATCTAAATATGCATTCAATCACTCAAGTGGTTGAACTGCAAACTTTAAAATATTTAACATGCTTAATTTTATGTGGTTCTAGCCAGCTCCTTTATTTGGGGGCTCCCTGTTTCCTGAATACTGGGAGAACTGCTAAGGCCAGTGAATGCACCTATCACAGCTTATTACAAAGGGTAAACAGCCAACGTTATTAGCAGATGAGCAGGAAAGGCAGATCAATATAAGGAAATACTGCTTTCATTCACTATTCCCTTTGTCACTGCCAGACCTCAGAATTTTTCAGTTCATTGATGTCAGTAAGGATTTACTTCCCTGCCCAAGGAGCTGGGGCCAGATTATTCCCAGGCTGCAGCAGATACTGATCAGCATGTAAGCTGGCTTGGGCAGCTGGGTAAGAAAATAAAATTTAAATTCATTGGCTTGGGTTTATAATGTCCACATTGGTATTAGGCAACGCGACAACAGACGTGGCAAAAATATACCTCCTTTCACAGCCATGCCTGGTGAATACACCAGGCTGGTCAGACAGAGGGGTACAGCATTTTCATTAGCTGAGTGAACACCTAGCTCAGGCCAGGTCTGAAAACATTTTATTCACAGAGCTGCTGAGGGGTTAAACTCTGCTTAACACATTCACTCCCCTGCCAACATGCCATTCTTTCATTTGCAGAGCAGCTTCCCCCCAGCAGCACCTAGAGCCTGTCCTTGCATACCCCCATGCTCTACTGCCCTCAGCAAGCTGTGGTTTACACCACACACACCTTCTCATCGCTGTTATCACCGATGGTTTCCTCAATGGAAGTAATCATTCACATTATAACTGTTGCCAAAACCCTCTGGCACCAGAAGTGCTCTTGGAATGAAAGCCTGAAGGCATGCAGGAGCCTGAGCAGCTGGAGCAGCAGCCCAGGCAGTCAGAGCTGGGGCTGAACCACACCGGGAAAAGGCACAGGAGCTCCCTGAGACAAATTACACTTTGCTTCTTGTGCACATGCACAGCCACGTTTTGTGTTCAGTATCAACCAGAGAAAGGTGCCCAGATCTGCCTCGCCCTTGCAGACAGGTTCAGTGTGTGTTGACACATTTTAGAATGTATTTATACACAGGAGAGTATGTGTGTGTGTGTGTGTTTGCTAATCTTTGCTCAGGGTTTGTACACCTTGAGAATCTCACTCTCTAAGTGGAGATTAGGAGTTCTCCACAGTTCAGGTTATAAGCAGAGATAGTCAAAAATACAGACTTTCTTCTCATCAGTGATACAACATTGTCTACCTAGTCACAGAACAAGATCCAGCTTAGTCTGAGTTTAAAACTGTCACAGTTCAACAAGATAATGCATCCAAAGAGTCATTTGACTTACCTGGAGCCTGCTCAGTGCTTCCATCTTCTCCAGCCAAACTGGCTGAGGGGCATTCCTAAACTCCCTGGCAGCTGGCATGCGAGGAATTGTGGAGGTGCAGTTTATTTGAGTGCAATTACCTCATTCTGATTTCAGATCACTGAATGTTCTACGTCTCTTCATAGGTTTAGCATTTTTAGTGAGTTAAACTAACTGCATCTGTTATTTTTGTACAGTTGAATTATGTAACTTGATTGTCTGACACAGTATTAGCAGTGTGAGGTCCTTTATGGGTCATGGCTCAGCTGAATTTTATGCATAAGAATTTCCCCATTTTTGTTCAGGACATAATAGTTCTTTTGGGCAATACTCATCAACTCAAGTCTAGAAAAAAAAAAATAATACAAAACTCAGCCAGACATCTTCAAAAGAGCCTGATTGTGCCTTGCAATGAAGCAGAAGGAAAGTAAAATCCTCTTCCAGTTCCTTTGGACAGGGGCCACCCATCCCACACCAAGACCCTCGGCCACAGCCCAGGTGGGTGATTCCTTGCCCTGATGTCTCAGGGCAGCATCCCTGTGTGGAGGTGGCTCTCTTACCCCCTGACTGGATCCTCAGGCACTGTGCAGGTGAGCAGCCCAGCAGGTACCAGTGTGCACCCCTGGGCTCCATCTCCTCTCCCCTGCAGTCCCCACAGAACTGGGGGGCTGCACACCCCCAAGCAGGCAGTGACCTTGGAAGAGGGCTTGGCTCCAGGAGGATTTGGGACAGAGTGGGACACTATAAAACCATGCTCCAGCAAAGACAGCCCAGCTCCTTGTTAGTGCTGCAAAATGCTCTGCAGCATCCAAACCCTGCAGTGCTCCAGGCTCATGCTGCTGGCCAGCTAATTGTCAGCATGCCACTGCCTCTGCTCCCTGTGTGGTCCTGCAGAGAGCCATCCTGATGGCTGCCAGTAATGAGGAAAACTGGTGTGTTTTTGTTTTGTTTCCTTTTAAATAAACTTGCAGTCCTTAATCTAGCAGGCTGGAGTCCAGATTTGACAGCCCTGTGAGTAATGAGGTGCAAGGAAGGACAGGATGTAGAATTAGGAGGTAAGGGCTGAAGGTTGCCCCAAATTTGATCTCTAGACTGGACATTTTACATCTTTTCCCCACCCCTTCTCCTCTTCATCCTCCATCATTGGACACAGGGCATGGGTGCTCACATAGAGGGCAATGGGCTGCCCAGGACAAGGGGAGCTGCACAGGGAGAGACCCTCTGGGCAATTCCCCACTGTCCACCAGGCCCTGTCTGGGGCATCCCATGAGCTGCTCAGGCTGAGGCACCTGGAGGTGCCCACAGCTCTGCCCAGGCACCTTGCACCCTCCTCTTTCTCACCTCACCTTGAGGAGAAGCATCAGCTGTGCTTCAGCTTGTTCAGATGCATGCATAGGAGTGATACATGCATCTACTGAGATCTATACAGGCTGAGGGATAATTACAAATATTAAGCCATTTTAAAACAGCAATGTCTCTTCAAAATAAAGGTAAAACAATCTTCTATATACTTTCCTACTTTGCACGCTCTTTCTCTGTTCCTCTGTGTCTCCCTTTCCATCCAGCTGATCATGTGACTAATTTTCTTCACCTGCAACCTGCATTTTTGTTTTTCTACTATTTACTAGAAAAATGTAACACCCACCCAAAGTGTTTGTTCTCATGAGGCTGGTACATTGCACATTTGTTTTCTGTAATGATAGTGGGTTAAGATGCCTTCACTTCTATTTAATATTCTGTATCTTGACTATTTACAATTGTAACATTGCAGAGCAGGGAATTCTTATGGATCAGTGCATCAGAGGTGGACAAAAACCCAGCTTGTGGGGAGGGGTTTGATGTTGGTTTATTGGTTCCTGTGTGTCTTTGCCCAAAACATGAGCTCTAACCTTTCATTTGTCGAGCCCCTGAGCTCTGACCTCTGGGCCCCAGGTGACCTCACACCACAGTTATGTACTGTCTTTACACAGGAAAGTAGAGAAACACTAAATGTAACTAAGAGGCCTATTTTATATAGCAGCATAACCCCTGGCAGAGCAGACTGAGCTTGTTGAACAACCCTTTCTGTGTGCCAGAACTGCCCTGGAGCTCATGCCCTGCACAGCCACATCAGCTTGGCTGTGGGTCCCAAAAACAGGGCACTGCTACTCCTTTTGGTGCAGCTCTGCTAGTGAGTGCTTGCAGAGGACCCCATCAGCTTCCAGACAAGTGTGGTTCAAGAAGCAAAAGGCAAATCAGGTTCATCCAATGTCTCTGGTGATATTTTGTGTTACATTGCTAGTGTAACATTGGCAGAGTTTGTGGCCATGGTTGAATTACAGCCATGCATGCACTAAAATCACATTTATTTACAATCTAAATTTATTTTTGGCAGCAAATAAGAAAATGCACTGATTAAAATTTAAGAGTTATCTCAACTAGTTCAAGACCCTCTAATCAGCTCACCTTGGCTCAGGTGTCCCTCCACTTGCCAATAGTCTTTAACATGCATCAAGGAAAAGAATATAGTCAGCAAATGCCATTGTTTCCATGGTGACCACAGGTGGCCCTGTGCTCGCCTCCTCTCCAGATGAACAGATAAAAGGTCATTGGTATTGATGGCACGGGGGAGAAATTAGTGCAGGCTGGTTTGTGGGCTGCTGTGCTAGGGCTGGCCACGATGGAGTGAGGGCTGGAGCAGAGTGTGAATCCCTTTGGCTCCGTGCCTCGGCAGCTGCCCCACGTGTTTAAGTGCATTTTTGGACAGAAACGCTTTCGTGGTCCACGACTCTGGCTGTAATGGCAAAAGCTGGTGGTTTAGACAGACAGCCATAAAATAGATTAAAATACTCAGAGAAGTGTGGCTTTTCCTCTGGAGAGTTGCTAAACATGGTGAGATGCTCTATATTTTTAAGGCAGCACTTTGAAAGAGGGGCAAGTGTAAAAGTTTAATTATAGGCTTTTCCTGACAGAAAAACAACTAACTCTATAGTCTGTGTGTGTGTGTTGTCAAACTGCAAACCCAAAACAAGAAAGGGAAAAGAAAAGAAGTTCATGCTGGCTCACATTCTGTGCTGTTCTGAAACATATTTTGAGCTGTTTAGTATAATGTCTGGTGTATATTGATGTGTATTGATTTTTCAGTCCAGCACTTTAATTAGGCTCTTGTTGTTCAACCTTGCACCTTTGCTGCATTAGAGAATGAAAACTGCATTTCTTCTCTAGGAGCCTTGGACCTGAGACAGTGAAACAGAGCAAGGCTGGAGGAAAAGCTTGCAGAATATTGACAGGGAATCTAAATATCTCAAAGGCAAAAAGTTGCAAATCTATGTTTATCATTTTTTAACAAGAGAGGCAAAACATTGCAAATACTAATCTTACAATATGTGTTAAGGTCAGTTGGAAGTGAAAGAAATTAACACTCCACTGACAACTGAACTGTTGTTTCTTTGAATGGCTGATGACCCTGTCTAGTCTACAATGTTGTTAAAAAATTTATTAACTAGCTCAAATGCCTATTGACTAGAAATGAAATACACATTGGAGGCACAGCACAGCTTCTGCATGACACAATC
>NC_133831.1:21402967-21530467 GCF_047830755.1 Zonotrichia albicollis | reverse complement strand
TGACAAAGATGTTGACAGAGCTACCGAGAGTAAGGTGCCATGACACCATTGCAGTTATAATGATTAACCTATTAATGGGGCTGTAATCATTGTTTGGCAGCATGGCTTGATTTACTTCAAGGAAATAAATATCCCTGTGCTCTAGGAGGTGATTTAATTTTCTTTTTCCTGGGTCTTGGATCCCCAAAGAAAGCAAATGCCTGTAAAAACACTGTGTTGACCTTGCGCTCATTACTCCTTGAAGGCAGCAGTGTGTGGGGGCAGGGGATGGGGAAAAAAATCACTTTCCAGAAGTAAAAGGTCCATTCATTGAAGTATTTGATATTTCTCAGTACTTCTCATCCTGAAATACATACAGAAGAGAAATGTGATACCTTAACTGGGCACTGCATTCCCACAGCTTCCTAGTGTCCATCTTCACAGCCAAACTAAGATCCATCAGTGGGCAACATGGTTCAGAAAGCTGGCCAAAAAAAAAAGATGTTTAAAATTCCCTTTTCATGGCTCCCTAGAATTTTAAAACTATATGCAAAGAAAACCATTTACAGGGAGTCGAAAGCCATTTTGCAAAACTGTCTCAGTTTAACTAACTTGATTGACATCTCAGTTTAACAAAAACAGAATTCAGCCATCGTGCGACTTCATGTTACTCTCACTGCTCTGAAAAGGACTAAAAGCAGAGATTTCAATATGAGCAGCAGTATCACATTTCCATGTGCTTTACTGTATTCCACAAAGTGATCAGAATTCCAGCTGGCCATTTTGCATTCATGGTCTTGAACAAACCTCATATGAGTCCTGGTGCATAACATTAGCAAGGCCTGAATAGCTGGTACATAAAACCTCTGCAGGGGCTCAATAACCTGGTCATGAGCCCACAGTTAATAAACACTTTTTCTGAAAAGTCCAGTGGCCTCTCCAATGGCACTTCAGGCAGGATTTTTTCTGTTTCTCTCAGGTGGGGAAAAGCTCTCCACAATTCCACCCACACCAGGCAACCAGTTGCCTTGACATTTTGCCATCAATGTCAGCATGGCCAGAGTTTGACCATCATTTTAATAGTTGAAGAAAAAAACAGATGCTTCTCTTTTCTGTTGCTGCCCTCCTGCAGCCAGTGGGTCAGTCATTCCCAGGCTGCTGCAATGTACATTCCAAGTCAGCAGGTTACAAGAATCACTGAATTTGCAAGCCTGGATTCTCATTCTGGATCTAAATAAATTCACAGGTAACTGGAACACTCACAACTAATCACAGCCAGGGTGAAATGCAAACCAAGCTCATCACAACCCTTGCAAACAACCAAAGGAGTCTTGTCCTGGCTGCAATGTACATGAGGAGGAGACAGCAGCAACCTGCAGAGGAGCAGCTTCTGGTGTGTGATTTGAAGACCATGCTGTGTTTCGCAGGCAGCTCTCACTGGGTGCCACTGTCCTCTTCATCCCTTGGCAAACTCTGCCTTTTAGTCTTTTCAGACTGGGCACTCAACAAAGTCTAGGAGAATTAGCTGTCTACTGCTATCAGAAGCCAAGAGGATTTGGATATCCAGCACTGCTTGGCTCCTTCACAACCCTCAGCTTCAAACAGTTTTTCAATATTTCATGGCATTGTTTGCTAGAAAAAAATTATAATCCCTCTAACCAAAAAGAAAATCAATTTGTAAAAAAATGGAAACAAGACAGATGTCCTTTCCATGCCCTGCTATCTATGCAGAAACTAGCCAGGTTGCTAAGGGTTAAATTTGTTCCTGGGTTGGCCCAATCACATTTCTTTTTGCCTTCTTATTAGGTTAAATAAATAGAAACTTCTTGCAATATCCATCCATAACGATAAGCAATTCCCACTATAATGGAGGGCTAATATATAAATTCAGCCCACATCAGTTTTGTGTCAACTAGCAAAAACAGAAACAATGGAAACTAGACAGTCATGGCTCTGCATAGGTCAACAACCAAGGTTATCTGTATTCAATTACTGGTATCTGCAAACTTGCATACTGTCAGCTGATCATAGACTAAATGAAAACTTATCATGCACAGAGGCAGCAAATACATTTATTTGAAGCAGGCATCATATTAGTTCCTTGGTTCGACTGTGGTTAAGGGGAAAAAAGGGGTTATCAGTCTTTTGGGAAATTCTTTCAACTATAACCTGCAGCAAATATCTAAAATTGGGGATTATCTATGTTATAAATCTTTGTTCAAAAAGTAGAAAAGGAACAGAAATTGCACTGTAGCCCTCTAAGACGATAAATTATATTATTTAACAATAGATAAACTTAGGGCACCTTTCCTGTGGTACAGCCCTATTGTGAATTAAGCTTTAATCTGCTTCACCTCAACATCTGTTCTGTGGGACCAAAGATCTGGCTGGATTGGACACAGACAGTAATTTGTTTGTTAACTGCTTCTCCGGAACAATAGATCATTTCAGAAAACAAAGCCTACTAACACAACGCATATTTATCTGTTTCCTCTATCTGTGTTCCTTTTTCCATAAGTGCAAGTTCAGGCTTTTGAAATGTTTTCCTAGAGATAATTTGTGATGCTGTTAGATTCATAACCCTGGAAAAATAGATTATTTTTTTTCAAGGTTTTTTTCATCTTTGACCAACAGATGTTCTGTTCAAAATCTGAAAGTACTCACGATGTATGTACTAGCAAATTATAATTGTTAACGCCCCTGTGGAAGGAAAATGTCAAATATTTTCTATCAATAGACTGTTTGGAAACAAAGGCATTTGCTTCACAGAAGTTCACATGCTCAATCTTCCCGTTCGGCTTTTCCAACAGTCTATTCAATTAGACATTTAACATTTTGTTTGTTTTCAGAAGAGGAAGTGAAAATTAACTTCACAGAAACAAAAAATAAGACATAAAAGCCAGAGGGCATCCTGTATTCCGTTGTAAAATGACACTCCAGTGCATTTTGGTGATACAAAGGTGACCACAGAAACAAGCCTGTGATCCAGCGCCAGCATTTTACCACTGCACACCAAGGTGGCAATTGAAGAACAAAAAACATCTGGGACCATGATGTAGATAAATATCCAAACATATGTCTTCTAATCAGAGCTCTCCACCCCCATGGATAGTCTCCCTTGGCCAGACAACTTTGATAAAAAACATATTTACCTGCAAGTCTCCTCCTCCATGGCTCTCTAGTGTGACATTGCAGTGTTTGAATGGTTCATACTTCCCACTATAAATTTTAAAGGTGAGATTTATCCTCTATTGAAGAGGCTAAAACCTCTCTGCTAAAACTTCTCTCTTTTTCTCCTTCTTTTAGCTTGAAACAAGAAAATCACCACAATTTTCAACAGCAACAGGGCAAGCTCTCTGCAGAACTCTCCTGCAGAAATGTCTTAAATCCATACCCTGTCAGTCCTTGTACACAATATGCCATCCTTATATTGTGTTATATTGTGTTGTGCTTTACTGTCTTCTACTCTAGCCTGTATCTCATTGCATTATTTTATCTCCCTCCTTGTAGCATTGGGTATGTCCACACCCCTCATAGTGCTGTACAGAAGAACAAGACTAATGTCTGACACATGCTGTCATGATTTAGGGAATCAATCTCTATACCACTAAAATTAATTCTGTTTTATACCATTGACTGCAGTGCATCTGTTTCAGAGAGCAAGCCCCACATGGACTGGAACTTCCTGGCCCTCTCTGCAGCCTCTTGCCCTTTCATTGATGCACTGACCATAGGAGATGCAGGTTACATCCTTTTACCTGGCTACAGGGCTAACAGTAAAACATCATTAAAATGGGAAAAATCAGCCATGCAAATGAGCCTGAGAAATGGCTGCCAACCAAGGCAGAGGAACTCTTCCAAGTCTGAACCCTATCAGGCAGCAAGTTAGTAACTGTTTTGTGGATTCATTTGATGAGCTGATAAATATGATAAGAGGGCACCTGAGGTGTTACACAAATCAGGAGAGACTGAGAATCTGAGTTTCTGAGAAGTCAGAGGCAGGAATTTTTGTCTAGAAGAAGAATTGTGACCTACTTAGAGGAATCTGACTTAAGCCCCAAATAATGTTCTTGCTCAAGCATGAATTACAAGCAGCTGAAGAAAGATGAGCTTTTGCACTTGTGCTCTAGCCAAGTTTGCCCACATCTAATGAGCAGAAGTACAACTCTGTGCCATTTTGTATTCCCAGGATGTGATGCAGATGGAGAAGCTGCTCTGAATGTGGGTCCAGAAGCTGTTCACCCACTCCTCCAGGCACTCCACATATCCTGTCTCATGCCTCTCCTTGCAGGGCCTGGAGGTGGAAAGCATCAGGTTCAAAAGCAGAGGGAGCAGCAGTAGCTGTGAGAAGCAGCCTTACAAACTGGAACCAGAGCTGGCAGCAGTGCTGGAGCACTGGGCATGGATCAGGCTGGAGAAAAAGAATTAACAGTTCCATGCTCAGAAGCCTGGAGAGTGAGAAAGCAGCTGTCACCCGTGGAGGGAGGGGAAATGCTGAGCTGCCACACATAAACTCAGGTACGATAGTCTCAGTACAGAAAAATTCCTGGGGGCAAAAATATGGTGAAAATATGGGTCTTGGTTCAGCCCCATCCTGGGCGATGCCTCGCTGCGTGTCAAGTCTGGGCAGATGCTTTGTGTGTTGTGTTATTTGGGCCAAAGTCCCACAGGAAAAAAAAAAAAAACTTGAGTCCAAATTGAAAGATGCTATGAGTCAGTCTTCTGATGAAAGAGAAGAACGTGATGTTGGGGCTGGCAAACATGATAGTGCTGTGGGATTAAAAGGAAAAAAAAAAAAAAAAAGAAAAGCCCTCAGAGAAAGGGTATGCAAATGATGGGAAAAAGAGCATAAGAGGACATTTTCTCCAAGGATGCTTTTGCTATATCCCTGCCTTCCTTTCCCCCAGAGGGTCATGTGTGAGCTCATCAAGTCAGGATCCAGAAGAAGAATGTAAAGTTTAATGACTGAAGTATCCCATTGGCCTCCGTGACAGAAGTGTTTTAGTTTGGTTTGAGGCCACCTGGGGTCCTGACCTAAGCAGATCCCTGAGAGGTGGGAGAGCCCTGGGTGTTGCCCAGCCATGTTGGGCAGACTGGGAGACATGGCCAAAAAGCCACCCAGGAAACAGCTGGGCCCACACTGTCACCACACGCTGTCCAGCACCACAGCTTGAAGTGAGACTGACTTTCACCGACAGCTCAAGTTTTAACCAATTCCTATTAACTACAAAGTAAAACTAAATGCTGGCATTGGCACTGCCTGGAAACAGCAAGGGGAAAGCAGGAATTGCACAGAGCAGGGGAAATTGCAGGCTGTGAAGGATAGCTGAATGCTATGTGGTTTTGGTTAGCAAAAGTGTTTTCTACAGCAAAGGCCTCACATTTAAAGACACCATTTTAACTTGGCAGCACTGGGGCCAAGTTTAATGCAAGTAGGGTAAAAGCAACAGTGGAAGAGGCAGCTGTTGTCAGAAAACACTTCATGGAAAATATTAAAGTTCTCTTGAGGCATGTAGAAAAATTCCAGAATACTGTATTATTATTGTTATTATTATTACCCTTGATCTTTTGAAAGGTGGGGATGGAGTATCTGCAGTTTTAAAGACAGAAGACAAGACATCTGCACCCTTTAAAAAGAAAAGCACAAAGGCTGCTAGGCTCTCCTTGCAACATTTTTAATTATTTTCCTTAAGTTTCCCAGATAAAAACACATTGCATGGAGCCTCACCCAATAAAACTAAGCAGGTATAAAGGCAATACCCGTTGTCTAATCAATATCATATTGCTCATGGCTTTAGCTTGTTCAATAGCTGAGCTCATTGACTCCTGAGTTGCACCTTAGGATGCCAATATCTGCTTAATTTTGGACAAACTGCATTAGTCATTGCCTGTAACTGAGTTCTTTAATCTCATTAATAACCCACAGATACTGAAACACAGCTTAGAGTGAGCTGGCTGGACTCTGCCAGGTTCCCATGTGCACTCCAGCTCAGGGGGTCATGTGTTGTATGTTAGGCCCTTTGCCCCTGCAGAGGCTGCAGCTCTCCTGTCCCACTGCTCCTCAACCCAAACACCCATTAATGCCAGAAACTGCAAAAAAAATAAAGTCCAAGGGAATTCTGCTATCAGATAGAGAGAATTGTGTCTGTATTTAGTGCATCACAGCCCCCATACCACATGATCTGTGGTGGCCTCAGCCCCAGCACGGGGGAGGCAGGAACACCTCCTGCTGCCCACGCCTCATCCTCTGCATATGGCAGAGAACCCACGTGCTGCAGCCCCACAAGTGTGCATCAATAAATTATCTTCATTGGAAACACATTGCAAACAAAATGCAAATGGCAAGAAAGTGCTTGTTCTCAGAGGTCTGTCTCGAGAGTTCATCTACCCAGATTATAAACACTTGATAAGCATCCTGGTTTTCAGGCTAACTGTCTGTATGGCAGATCCCAGGACTAGGCTCCTGGGATTTCAAAATGTATCATGAAATAAAAACAGCTGCAAGGGAAACTCATATGACTAGGATAGGTGCCATATAGCAATTAACAGCCAGAAGTTTTGATCTGGAAAATCACATTTATTTTAATTGCTTCACTGTTGTGTTCATAAAGAATTTGGCTCATCTGATTATTTTCCTTATTAGATATACTACTTAACTTTGGAACAATGTAGTCATTAGTTCCATTGTTCGAGGTTTTTCATTGCAGTGAAATGAATGACAGAGACATGTTCTGCAAGGAAGATTGTTTATAAATATTTATCATAGCCTTAACAGATATTTGTGTAATCCATCCTAATTTTTCTAGCACATAATTCACCAGTTATTTAATCTGTTGTGTGATGAGTGGCAGGTTCCTTAACCTTGAGTTCAATAAGGCATTTAAAGTGTGTGATCTCTTATCACAAGAAGAGAGCAGGAGAGTAACTCATCTTTTTAATACAAAACTGGGATTCTCTCTGTTTTCATTTAGCGGGCTGTTTAAAGAAGATGCACACATCTGAATGCTCTCACTGCTGCTGTTCCTCTCTGAATTTGGCCTTGGCACCATGGCAAGGATCAGCCCTGCCTGCAGGACAGGAGTGGGATGGGATGGGATGGGATGGGATGGGATGGGATGGGATGGGATGGGATGGGATGGGATGGGATGGGATGGGATGGGATGGGATGGGATGGGATGGGATGGGATGGGATGGGATGGGGTGGGATGGGATGGGATGGGATGGGATGGGGTGGGATGGGGTGGGATGGGATGGGATGGGATGGGATGGGATGGGATGGGATGGGGTGGGATGGGATGGGAGAGGGGCTGGGTGAGGCCACGCGTGCCGGGCACGGCGGCGGCTGCGAGCGCACCTGAGAGAGGGGCTGGCACCATAAAATATGCATGGGCCCTTCTGCAGCAAACAAATCTACTTAATTGAAAGGAATGGGGAGGTGAAAAATGAAACTTGGCAGTTCAGCTTCGCTCCGCCATTTGGTGGTTGTTGTGGGACTCCAGCAAAGGGAGCTATCACTGCGGGCATAATTTACTTGATTTTAAGGATCCATATGAATTCTGGCGACATACCAAGTAGCCATTAGCTATGAGGAGTGGTTCCCGATGCTCATTTGTTTTCCATGTGTGAATTTTCACTCTTCCAAACTTTCTTTAGAAAAAATAGTACTTTTTCTTCATCAATTCCATGTGGAAAATAAAACAAAAGTACAGATAATAAATTATTCAAGGAACACAACTGATTTTTTTTTAATGGAAAAATACTGGTTCTAGAATCAAACTGGCAGCTTGCTTTGATTTTGATAAGTGTTAAGTTTTATGTTAAATGTTATAAAATGATATGCTTGTTCACATGCTCAGGCATAGTCTTTCTGTGCAAATTATCCTAAATAGGGTAACTCAATAGCAAAGTAGGCAGGTTTATAATGCTATTACTATTAGGAAAATACCTTTAATATGAGACATATGCAGGATGCTATTACATCAGTAGGCTGCATTTATTAAGTATGCAGGAGCAGCCCTGTGGATCAGAGCAGATATACTGGGACTGTAACACATGTAACTTGGCTTAGTCTTGGGGTCAAAAATCTGTTAATGCAATTTTCTGTATAAGAAGAAGAATTTAAAATCCATGTGGTTTTAATGACACATTCAAGATTGGGGGTGTATGGGGGTGTTGATTTTGTTGCATTTTTTTGTTCGTCCTACTCACATTAAATGAGAACTTCTTTGAAATTTGTGTGTCAGACACTGAAACTAATCTGTGAAATAAGACCAAAAAAACATCTTTTAATTTATTTGCTTTAAAAGTTTAATTTTGGCCTAGTTATGTTTCAAATTAAAAATACTATTAGTAATAATTTGCATTTACTTATTGAAGCATTACATGATAAACCAGAACCATGTGTCAAAATGTAACTCTCATAAACTAAGTGCACTGAGATAATGGGACTTCAGAGATTTAAAAAATCAATGTGACACTCAAGACATCTAAAAATGGGTGCCTGCCTTAAAAGGCAGTGTTTCTATTTCAAATAATTAATATGTTTTGATTTCTTCATTTTTGTGGTCTTGTAGCACAACTTATATCTAAGGCACTATGTTGAACATGCATACTTTGGACTGAGCTCTAGTTTGTGTCTATTTAACAGCTACTCACAGCTGTCTCTGCTTTGAAAGATTGGGATAAAAATTCTTCCCAAACTCCAGTCAATGCAAAGCACTGGCATTATTTAGAGTGGCTCTGCCCAGGCAGGGTCCAGGCAGCTGCTTGCCCATGGCACCCATGTCCCTTCTGTCACCCAGGTGTCCCTGCACACTGTGCCACCACTGCACATGACATCCTGGGGAGGCTTTTCCTGCTGAGTGGGTAACCTGCAGCTCATCTGGTTAATATATAGATTTGTATTTCAAGATTTGCTGCTAATTTAACTGTGCAAAACACACCTCACTGTGTTTTTACATTACTCACTGTAATGCTAGGAAATAATGTAAAAATGGTAATTTGCCTTTTTCTTGGTGTACTAAGGAGAAGGAGACTGGTCACTGGTCTGGGTCTGGAAATATTTTATCAGTGTAAAATGGAAGCATAGGATGGGGAAGGTTTCTTGACTTTGCTTACTCAAAAAGTTAAGGAAATAGTATGTTAAAGGAAGACTTTTCATGAGGTCAGCGTTAGACTCCTTTTGCACTGCTCAGAAATGCAAAGTTTATTGCTGTAACAAGCAAGACAAAAAGGAACATTTTGAAAGCATGAGGCAGCATACATTGACAAGAGGGTATAAGACCCCTTTGGTGCAGAACAACAAACACTTGCCACCACTTGCCTCCATGTCAGAGGAGCACCCCAGCACCTGAGCAGTCCACCAGTAAATGTAGGATAATGTGTTTTTAATGAAATACCTGCTAAAGAGTTATGATGATGACGTCTCTTTACTTCCAAACTGTAATTTTACTTGAAATTTAATGTTAAGGGTTTTTCTCTGACCCCACTAATTTACATGCATCCTGGTCAGATGTTTTAACCTAAGAGCCCCATCAGATCTCCTGTGCAGAGCTCACTGGGGACTGAAGGTTGTGCAGGTATGGGGCATGAGCTGAGCAGATTAAGTTACAGCAGGGATGGTGAGGGGTGTGAGGTGATCAGGTAAATTGCCAGGTAGTGATAAATCAGGCGCTGGGTCTCACCATAACATATATGGAGTGTGTCTGTAAATCTGCATAAATGTGCCTAGAGAGGCAGGATTCACTGGACACACATACATGTTTATTTACATCATACATGTACATGTGTACATGTATACACATAAATATATGTTTATATACAGCATATACCCACCTGAGCTGTAGTTTCGGTCCTGGCACCCTTGTGCCACATTCTGTTTGACCCTGTGATGATGATGGACTCTTCCATAGGGTTAATTGTGTGTTTCTGAAGAAGTAGTTGTTCTTTTTTTTAAAACCCTGTTCCTGGACACAGCCCCTAGAGCTTTACACATTCAAATGGTGTATTTTTATGGCCAACTCTGCTGAGCTACTTTTTTGACACTTTTGACATAAAACCTCTCATTTCATTGACTGTACCTGTAAAATACTTGTACAAATTTTAATTATACACCTAGCAATTAGGATATTAACTTAAATCATTATACATTTAATTTATAAACTTAATATGTGTTAATGGCAACAGCAACAAAGAGACACATGCATAAGAAATTAGAATTAATTGCTCTGTAGTACAGATGACTTATGCTGTTCCAAGAGGCGAGCTGGTGCTGGGAGAGGCAGACTCATTGCCAGCAGATAGAACTTTTACACAAAGAAAATTAAACTTGGGGTTTTTTTAACAACTGTTCCTTTTCACTTTTTCAGTGAACTCCATGTCTCTGTTTTATGGTGCAGCAGGCCTGGCTTTCCAAATTTCATTCCTCTGGCTTGCAATGCCAGAATCATACTCCTATCTGTGTGAATAAGGCATTTTCTCAAAGAACAGGCTTAATAGCTAGAGTCAGTCTTCCAGATGGATTGTAAAACTCTTTGAAACCACTCCACTCAAAGGATATTATACTCCTGGAGCTGTATGCTTGTTTTATTATTAACAGAGATTTCTAACTCAAAAACATAGAAATGCTGCCTACTTCTGAAGCAAACTGACATGTGAAGCCGTGCTAGATCTCAGCTGAAACAAAACTTAATTTATCACTCCCTAAATATCAAAGGGGCCTGAGGAGGAGTCATATCACATTTGGTCTTTTTAACTGAAAGACATTCTGGGTGAGTGAAAAGCCCATGCAGTTTTCCTTCACCCCTGATTGATAGGCATGGGATGGTGTCCTCCAGGCAGCTGATTTCAGCGCTTCCCTGGTCCAGCCCCTGCAACCCCAGCAGCAGCTCTGCAGGATGAGGAGCACTCTTGACACTGATTTTTCTCTTCTCATCTGCTCAGAGAGGGCCCTGCGCACCTCAGTCTGAGCTGGAGGCAGAGCATGAGGCTGGATTCACACTGAGGGTGACAGGGTGAGCTGCTGGCCATGGGGGCAGCAGTTCCTGGGTGCTCACCTGTGCCAACACCATCAGCACATCATGTCCAGCCCTAAGAGCCACACAATCACTGAATGGCCTGGCTTAGAAGGGACCTGAAAGGTGACCTAGTCCCAAACCCCCTGCCATGGACACCTTCCACTATTCCAGGTTGCTCAAAGCCCCATCCAACCTGACCTTGAACACTTCCAGGGATGGGGCAGCCACAGCTTCTCTGGGCACCCTGTACCAATGCCATATCCATGCAAAATATATATATTTATACATATGTATATGTATTTGGTCCTGTATATATATGTATATATAAAATGTAGAATGGTACAACTTTTGTGCATTGAAAGACCAAGCAGTCTGCCTGAATTTATCAAACTAGCCAATCTAATAATTCTCTCAAGAAGTCAAGAGAAAATTTAAAATGTTTCTGCACCATGCAAGCACCATCAGCCCTTTGGTGGGAACAGACCTGCTAGCACTGTTGGCCTTGTCCTCTACCAGGGTGTGATTTTCCTGTCTGAAGTCAATAATAAAGGTTCTCCCCAAAATTTCATTTGAGCTGATATCCAGAATGTGCCATGCATCTGAAAGATGGCTGCTCAGGAGAATGCATAGGTGAGATGGGAAGAGAAGAGCAGCCACTGTCTACAGGCACCATTTTATTCCTTTGAAACATGAGAAACTGGAATTGTCCCTGTAAAACACAATTACAATGGCATCGCCATTATAATTTGTCAGACACCACCCCTAAGAGAAAAGCTAAGAGGATTTTTTAATCAGAATTTGTACAGGATTTTCTGTCATTCTTTAAGTAGATTCATTATTCTTTTTTGCCCATAATTTGTATAAAGTACTTAGCATTCAAAACAGATCCTTTTTAACCTTTTGCCCAACTTGGCTTTTTGTACTTTTTTTAAAAAAAGGGGGGGAGATGGAAAGGGAGAGAAACCCTTTAAGTACCCTGGGCCTGGGTTCCTTCAGTATGCAGGCTGTAAATGTTTTACTTTGATTTGAGATACATGACAATAAATTAGGGGACATTTATCAAAGCTGCTTTGTTGCATTGCTGACAAAAGCTGCTTTTTGCATAAATTACTGCATTATACAAATACACTTAGCAGGATCCTGTTTCTTTGATGTTGGTGGAGGAGATTTATGTCCAATGGAGTTTTTATTTATCTGCCCTGTTCACCTCAACAAGGGCAGGACATATTCCTCAATTAGTTCCATACCCCTAGAAATGACATATATATCTCACAACTAGAAGCAGAGAAATTTAAACAAAACAAAACAAAAAAGCACAAGTGCACTTTTTCTGGCAAGTCTAAACTACTGTACAGTGTAAAAAGTAAATATTAGGCTGGAGCTGTGGCTTTGAAACCTTTGTTCTCAGACTGCTTTGAAAGCTATTTAAGTAAGCTAATTTTGACAAAACAATATTCCCTTTGCAGAAAAGCTTTTCTAGACTTCATTAAGAGACTAAGTAAATACGAGTCCTTTTCAACAAATACTTGATAGCCGAATAAGTAGGTTAAAAGAATAGATTCCCTGGGTGGTAATCCTCTCTGGAACTGTATTTATGCTAAAATCTCTTCCGATGAATATCTAATCAACTAATGAAGGCCATCTTAGGCTAAATGGTGAATTAGGATGGTTAGAAAGGAACTTGTCAAATGAATAAATTGGCTAAACAGTTACACTACTTAAATGAATACAGAATCTCTTGAACACAATTTTGAGTGCTATTCTTCTGTCACTCACCATATCCATACCTCAGTCTACACGTAATTTATTTTGTTCCTGGGTCAGGGGTTCAAATGCAGCCCTATGTGGCCACTCAGAGTTGTTGCTGTACAATGGCTTGAGATCATTCCAGAGAACCCTCAGACCTCAAAAGAAAAAAAAAAAAAGAGCAGAAATTTACTATTGCCCTCCTCTTTATATAAATATTAAATATTTATACATATATACATAATATAGTTTGAATATATATATTATATACAGTGCATATATCTATACACATATATAGTGTTAGTCTTTGGCACATTTTTTAATCAATGCCAGAGTTCCATTCAGCCAGACCATGAAGAAGAGATGATCTGGGGTATAGGACTAATACTTACAGCTCCAAAGTTGTCAGGACCTGGGTTAACTTTAAAGCTTTGCCAATGAGGGGAAAGAGCTGATGCAGAAGACTGAATCAGCTCACACAGATGGTTTGGAGCATTGTCTTCCATATCCTTGGACAATCACCCCCCAAAACTCGAGTGAAGCCCCTACATCTCTGGAGCACTCCACTGAAGCTAAAAGGTTCATAATTGGTATCTCTCATGTTTCACCCTTTCTTTACTGGCCTTTGCCAGACACTTTTTTGATCAAAATATTTATGTCGGAAGCACTTTGAGCTTTTGCTCATTCTTGTCTATGAAACTATTAAAGGTTTTCAAGTCATAATAAAGAAAATATTTTCTAAAACAAAATATTTCATTAGCAAAACCTTGATTTCTTTGAAAGATGCTCTTACATGAATCACACCCTGTTTTTAAAAAGTTCTGGAAAAAGTCCTCTATTCTTTCCCCTCCATCCACCCCCAAGATTAAAAAAAAAAAAAAAAAAAAAAAAAAAAGAGTGAGGTCCTTTTCATGTTGGTAGGAAAACAATAAAATTATACAAAAATAGATTTTCATTATTCAGGCTGCTCTGGGGAACAGATTCCACACAGTGCATTTCAATGATCCCAGACAATGAATTACTATCATAATTTGTTCCTAAAGTCTGTTTAATTGGCTCACTTAGCCACCTGTTCAGTATAGTTACCATGAAAACATGGTAACAGAGTTGGTTTTGCTAAATTTCTGAGTGCCAGCCTTTCGTCCTTCATCCTGCCTCCTTCACCCATAAAGTATCAAGCAATGCTTAGCACAGATTTAAAAATAGTGTCATAGCCATGCTACACATATTTCAGCTAATCAGGAAAGAATTGAGAAGTTACAACAATGCTATGCTAATCAGGGCATTTACTCACTGTCAGCTCTGCCTGTTCCTTGGTGAGTGTCAATTTGTTACATCCCACTGCACATATAATAACAGGGGGAAAAGGTAAAGAATGATATGCATGCACGTGGAGAGATAGATGCTACACACACCCCCATTTCACACTAAGAAGTTCCATTAAAAGGAGTAAAATTGTGAGAGGAAATTCAGCCAAGGACTTTGAAACTGTTGCCCATTATTTAATTTTTTTTTTTTTTTGTAAAAATAAAGAAAAGAAAAAGCAAGCAGAGTTAAAAGCATGAACTCCCATTTAGTGACGCTCACCACATTAAAAGAAAAAGTTATAAGGCACTGGGGCACCCTTTGTTGCCTGCCGTGAGTCAGATTGCTTTCCTCGAGACCAGCGTAAAGTATTTTTGCAGAAGAGCAGGCTCTGAGAAGGAGAGGGGTTCAGCAGCAGAGCATAATTAGCACTCTCTAAAACTGGAGCTACAGTGTAAACAGCTCGAGTCTTCACTGCACAACGCAAACAAACAATCCCAGCTGAGAATTCCCTGGCAGGAACCAAGCAAATACAGCCCTCGCTGCTGACTGCTGTTATTGCTATGGTTGCTTAATCAAAACAGACAGCAGCATGTAAAAATGTAAATATTTGATATTTGTTAATACAGACCTAAGTTATTGCTCTGGCCTGCTGGTTTGGTTCCATGCATTGGGATCCTCTGTGCAACTCACTCGTCATACATTTCAGCAGAGGAATATTTTTAAGAAGCCATTATCTAAACTGCTGATGTAATAAGGCACCGGTATATGAAATACACTTAATAACTCAACTTCAGTTATTTATTGTGAACGAGGGTGCATTCTCCTTGATTCCATTTCCCAGCAAAATATAAGTGGAGCTTTCATCATGAGTGGTTGAATTTATGGCAAGCAGACCAAGTGACATTAAGAAAGCCACACAATCCCTTCATTCAGGCTTTAATAAGGAAGCCAAGGAAAAATTATCCAAGCTGGTTTGCGGGTGACAGCACAAGAACTTTTTGGAGTCAGAAAGTTAGCACGGAGGCTCCCTGTCAGCCCATTAAAAAGCAAGGTTGGCATTCCCAGATATTGGAACCATGTGTGCAGAGGAATTTTTCTTCTGGTAAGACATTCCAAATATTGTCCCAGAGCCAAACACTTCGGTGTTAGACTAATTTAAGCAGTATGTTGGAATCAGCTCTCAGGACTTTGATCATATGGAGATCGTTTGTTACAAATTGAACTAACCCAGTCTCTATTTCTGGTGGATCAGAACTATGGATTTGTTGAATTAAATGCCTCATTTAATGCAGTTTGCACATGAAAAGAAAGCTGCACTCAGGAATCTGATAGTGAATTTTTCACCTAACCAACAGGTCTACTTTTTTATTACTTTTAAACCTAATCCATACTCAGTCCACACTGTTCTTAATAAGCCCGAGGCTGTTTGGAGTGAAGGTTTAAATCAGCTCGTATGTTAGGGGGGGAAAGCATCACTGAATTATCAAACCGTGTAATAAGGAACACATTTGAATCCAATTCTAGAAATAATTTTATGAAGAAAAATAAATTAGTTCTTGGTTGTTATTTACCATCCAAATAGCTCAGTGCTCTTTCATGACAGCAGCGGACAGAAAGCTGAAAAATGATTTTGCAGACATACCATTTTCTCCCTGCTTCTCATTGCTATCCCCATTTTTGCAGCTGAACTATTGTGAGGGTTAAAAGTGCACAAAATAAAGCATTTCCACATATGGCTGCACTTTCTTTTCATTTCTTGAAGTTATAATGTCTTTAACTGTTGATAATGATATTATAAACTGTCATTTAGTGCATTTTGAGTATATTAAATACATGAACAAAAGATGTGTAGTTCCAGCTGGACCCTGATCAGAAACACTGAGATCTGATTCACTGAAACTGCAGATAGCAATGTGCAGAGCTTGTGAGGAGCCCTGTGGAACAGGTAGCAGTTGCAATAGTAACAGAATAAAATAATTGATTAAAATAAAAGAAGCCTGACAGCAATTATTTCTCCAGGAGTGGGATGAAACTCAGAAATGGGTACGCAAGTGATATCTAATGGAAGAGTGCCTGGCATGCTGCTACACAGTGGACTGACATGGGGCTTGAGTATATCACAACTCTCTGCCTTGGGGAACTCAGGATTTACACTGTTTTCAACACATTTTCATCTGGAGTCTCACACAAAATAAAAGCAGGAACACCAGCAATTCCCAGGGACCCTTCCTCTCAGTCCCAAGGGAATCTGCATAACAGAGTTGACATGGAAGGAAATGGGAATGCTGTTTTCTGCCCAGAAGGGGCAAAATGAATCTCTCCAACCTCACAGCTTTGAAAGGACCCTACAGCCAAGTTGAAAACCTCTGATACGTGGATATAATTTTTAATGACATCTCACTGTTTTACTGGTTTAGCAAAGAGATAAAATGCCATGGTATATCTACCCTCAGCCCCTTGGTGCTGTAACAGGCATATCTGCCCACTGCAGCTGGAAAAGGAACCCAAAAACCCAAAAAGGTGAAATCCCTGCCAGACATGAGCCCTGAGCAAGAATTATCAATACCTTTATTGGGCCTTAGAAGGCAGAAAACAGTGACATGGAAATAACATGGCAGTACCCTAGGCCTGACCAAGGCACGATCAATCCCCAGTTTCTGGCCACCACGGTGTTCCCATTGCACCAAGGGAACCATCCTGAGCCTCCCCTGTCCTCACCCAGGCCATGGAGGATGATGGTGAGCTTGGCACAGCCAGTGCAGAACACAAAACAGGAGAGGGAAGCAATAAGGGTGTTGTGTGCTCCAAATCCCATTCTGGGGCAGGGGAGTGGGAAGGATCTCCCACGGATCGTTCACTCCAACTCCCATTGCATGCACAGAGCAGAGTTCATTCTTCATAAAGAAAAGGGAAACTGTTCCTTTAGGGAAGAAAAAATCCCAAAACAACACAAAACAACAGTTATCTAGCAGATACTGATTTATACACACTCACACACACTTACATATATATTTTATTGGCAAATAAAGAAAGATCAGATCTTTAATGAAATCAGGATGGGTTTGGGAGCTGAACTTGAGCTGAACTCCCCAGATTTTCATGGAACTTCAATTAAAAGGGTTTCAGAGGAGTTGCTGAAAGCCAAGCACTTGCCATTGAAAGCTTAATTTAAAATGAGAAGCATTTTTACACCACATTTCTCAGTGAAATTCTATCCCTGATCCTCATTATATACTTTTTTCTTGAACAATATATATTTTTTTCCAGATAAACCATGTGACAATGTATATAAATTTTATCCTCAGGTGTTACAACCAGTGCACACATAGTGGCTACAGCAACTAAAGAAACCATCATTATTGTGAAGAAAATCCCTCTGCCCTCTCCATTCTAAAACTAGTGGTGAAAGTTCAGTAAGAATTTGTTGTCGTGTATGATATATAAGGATTTAGATACCCGATAAATACTAGGACTAGCAAAAAATGTGGTTTTGGGGAAAAGAGTGAAATCTAACTTCAGAAAAGAAAACAGAAGAAAATAATGAAAAATAAAGATGGTTGTTTAATTTCTGCTTACCAGCCTATTCTCCCTCAATCCCAAGAATACAAGGTAAATACACAGCCTCACTTTAGGGCCCTTTTCAATACCAGTGGAGTCACACAACTCAATCTCTGAGCCTTGCCTTCAAAACATATCCCTTGCTTGATCAGATGCACTACAATTCAATCTGAATGTCAGCTTCTGGCTGTGGAAAGAGCAGTTGAAGGGTGACCAAAATGGACACAGATCCTGGAGATTCAGTGGCTTGAAAGCATTAAAGGAAATGATCCTGTTTTAACCAGGTACCAGGAAATAAGTTACTTTAAAAACCATTTAAATAAATAATACTTTACTGTGTAATGAAACATGATGGAATAGAAATAATTGTGAAACTTTTTAAAGTAATGATGGGGGGGAGGTGTGCCTAAAATAACAAAATCCAGCTCTGTGTCAGGGACACAGTTACCAAGACAAACTTTATGTGCTGTGGGGTGGAACCTCTCCCTCTGCCCAAGCTATCTGCACTGCAATTGAATAATAACAGACCTGCAAACCATAGCTGAGCTCTTGGAGCTGACATGTAAGACTAAGCACTGTAGTTTCATGGTCTCACATGCAAATGGCAACAATAAACTGTCTGAAAGGCCTTGTTCCAATTAAAACATTAATTTCACATATTTCTTCCAGTTTTCATTTTCCTATGATCATTTCTTCTGTCCTCACTGTAGACTAAAGACTTCTAACTCACTTAAGAAAAGGCAAAACCAGAGTGTCCTCAAAGGCTCTCCAGTCTCCTTCCCTTCCTGGCAGCTTTGTGAGGAGGCTCAGGAGGAATTCTTTCTTCTTTCACCCTTTTGGGAGATCAGTTGTGTCCTAATACCTTCTTTGTCCCCATTGCATTCAGCTGTGAGGAGCAAACTCCAAAACCTTCCTTTTTGTAGTCTGGGAGAAGAACTGACAGTTCAGATTGCCAGAAATGGATGCTAGGAAAGTTTGAGTGCTGGATTGCCTCTTATGGGGCCAAAATGTGGTCTCAAAATTGTGCGAATATTCAAAATATTCAATTTTGTCCTGGTTCATCCCACAGGAGAGCCTCCTCCTTTATTCCACAGATATGGTTCCCACCCTGCTTAAACCTCAGTGTGAGAGCATTGGGCAGCAGCCAACCTTTTCCAGGTCAGTATTGTGTGCCTTGGCTGGTGATTGCTGCAAACTCCTACCAGAGCCTAGGACTGCAGGGCTTCCTGTGAATGTTCAGAGCCATCTGAGCATGGCCAGACACCCAGCAGGACAAGGCTCTGGAGAGAGGCACAGCTGCAGCTTTGCTGGGCTCACCAAGGCTCTCAGTTTCTGCTGGCTGAATGTCCTCAGTGAAGCAGGAGTCAGGTATTGGGGCATGGACAGGCAGCATCTCCTGCTACAGCAGCACAGTGGTGGTACATCAAACCCAGCAGATACTGATTTATACACACACACACAGATATGTTATTATATTGTACATTATTATGTGTTACACATTGTATTCTTATATATTTTATAATATTTCAAATCAAGATATTTCATGTTGGTACCAGAGACTCACCAGTGGGGTTGGCACAACCATGTTAGGACAAGTTTTGATATAAAAATAGATAACCTGGTATGAGTTAGAGGAAAGAGCCTCCAGTCTGGTACCTCACCCTCAGCTTGCTGCACAGACCAGAGGTAACACCAGCTAAACCAGACTGCTCCCAACATGCCCAGGATTTCACAGATAGTGACAACCTTCCAATTCATGTTTTCAGCCTGCTATACTGCAGCAAGGGGAAAATCAGAGCAGATTTTTCTCTCTGCTCATTCCTTCCATTCCCATTATTTCCTATTTTACAAAGAGACTGATGCTATTTAAAATGCCAGAGTCATTAAATCTTTTGTTTTCTCTAAATAAGAAGAAAATGGTTTCTCACAATTTTATGGGAAGCCATCAATCTTTCCCAAAGTGACTTACTGTATGAAAGAAAATAAACATTGCTGTGTATGTAAAGCAGAGCAGAAAGGCTGCAGTCATGGGCAAAGCACTGCTTTCTTTAGCAGCAGCAACATATTAAAGCCAAATGTAGTCCACTGAAAGTGACATAAATAAGTGGATTTCCCATCTGAAACATTGTTTTTAGCAAGAGAAGCTTTTAATCCCCTTAAGTTCATTTCTAATCTGTCTTGGAAGTGCTTGTCTAAAGAATATTACATTGATATAAAGGATTTAATTTATTAAAACTAAACAGCAGCCAGCACACTACTAAAGAATATCTTGTACACAGTACTCTCCCAAATGAATAAAGCTGCTACAGGTAGAAAAAAAAAAAAAAACCTGCACAAACACATGGCACAGCATTCATTAAAAATTCACACATTAGGTTCCTGAGCTCTCCTGCTCACTGTGCTTTTCCCAATAAAGCAAACACTTTAGAATTCATAATACCTCTTTATCCCATGTGCACAAATGACCTCCTCTCCTTTATGCACCTAGCAAATGAACAAGTACAAAAGGGAATAGAGTAAGCAGAAAACTAAACATGCCCTCTCCTACCCAAGAGCATAAAGAGAGGGCAAGCAGAGGTTCTCAGAAGGGTTTAGAGCAGCCTTGACCAAGATGCCAGGGCTCCCATCAGTTTTGGCCAGTGCAGGCTACGTAGGCAGCATCAATTATACAGTTTGTCAGTCAATTAATTTTAAGGGCTCTTTCTTAGAATAACAACTGAAGGAAACAAAAGCTGCCTTCAAAGTACATTTAAATCACTCGTTAACCACAGATTTGGCAGACTGTTTAATAATCAGCAAGAAGCCAACTACCAAATGATAAAAATGGCTTTTTTTCTCTTCCTGAGGGTATGAAAATATCTCTGTTTCTAGCAGCCCACCTTGAGACATCATGAGACATCTCTCTGATTTCTCCATAGGTGCTTTTAGTATGTAAAGTGGTGTCCAAACACAATAGTTTCAAACAAGACCCCAGAGATGGTTTCATCCTACACACTAATCATGGAAAAACTTGCAGAAATTTTCTGAAAATGAGCAACCAACTGTTGTAAGGGAAGATTTAGTCTGCAAGAAACAACCTTCACCTTCAAAAATGTAGTTACTACGGGGCCTCTTCCCTGAATTTTGCAGTTTGATATAGTACAGGTCTCCGGGGTTTTCTTCTGTCTTGACAAAAGAGACAATATTTATTGGAAAAATTCTGCTGTGCTGTGGCACATTGTGTGTGTTGTGACTCACATTACACCCATTGATTCCTTCTGAATTCAGAATGGAAGCTCACTGCTACAAGTGAGATCAGAATTTGGTCACACATTGTTATCCTGCTGGATCTTGGATGATGTTGCACATGACACAGTTCCCATTTCCCATTCCTCTCAATCATGGCCAGCAGCCATCCTGCCTCCACTTTGAGCCCACGTGCCTTAAGTCAAATGGGGTCAGGATTGGTCAATGCTGGAAGGTCTCCAAAGGAAGCCATGAGGCAGGCAGAGGTATAATTCAGGGATTAAGATTTAAACCTGCAGAGAAACGTGTTGCTGAGGAGTCAGTCTCTTAGTAGGTGTTTTCTGCAAGGCAGTCTTGGGTTGGTGCTGATGCTGACTAAACACACCCCTCGCCAACCAGGGAGAGAAAAACAGACTCAGCAAGCCATGCTGGCTTTTGTCCTACTACACCATACCAAAGTGAAGGGATTCTCATTCTATTACCTACACACAGCTGTGGCAGCTCTAGCAGCATGGACACAGTCTGGTGTGAGCAGGAGGAGGACAGGCTTTCCTGAGCTCTTGCAAAATAAATTGTCCATGAAACTGGGGGCCTATCGCAGGAAACCATTTTTCACTGAGGGTTATTTACATGCATATTCTAACTCAATAGCAAGGACAATGAGAAAAATGCTCATCTTGAAGGAAAAAATTAATTAGCACAGAAAATAAAGTCTTCTGCCTAATAGGAAATCTCTTTCATTCCCTGCATTCTTCCCACCATTTTAGATGGTGCTGTAGCACAGTCAAGTGGTACATACTGACAATTTTATCTTGGGTAAAAGTCCATGAAAACATTAAAACATGAACAAGTCATCAAGTCAGTTTATGAATCAATATACAGATTTCTTCCATGCCCATAGCTGATTTCCATAACCATGAGCGTGCTGAAATCCTGTCTAGATGCCAAATCAATTTTTCTTATATATGAACATCACAGCTACTTGAGAAAGGGAATCTGTGCCAAAAACCTCACGCTCTTAACTAATTATTTCTGTGACTCCCTCTTTGCAAAGCACAATGACTGCCACATAAATACACACAACATTTATTAGGAACAGGCACACTTCCCACAGGTTCAGCCTGAGTGCAGCAACATCCCTGACAAGCTCATCTTCCCAAAATGTGCAGCCAGCCTTTATCACAAGAAATAGTTCTGCTTTTCCCAGGACTTTTTTGCTGTGAAATATTCAAGCACTTATCGTCTCAGGCAGGGCAGCCAGGAGGGTATGGAAATTCCCAGCTCTCCATGAATGCGTCCTGCAGAGACAACTGTGGTCTGGCATTTACTTTCACTGGTCATTGATCCTGGTCTTGCTCAGAGTCATTGTGGAGCTGCTGCCTGTGAGATGAGAGCAATACTTTATGTAAATAATGTCCAAGTAGAGGAACTAATCATTAATGCAGACTGTTCTGAAAGTAAAAGCAAACAGCATTTGGCAGGGAAAACTATTAATGAGAGGGTCACCAGGGAATTCTTTCTGCAAACCACATGGAGATTTGCAGGGTATTTCCTTGTGAGGCATCCCAGAGCAGATGTTGTGCAAGTACCACTGATGGGGATGAGGAGAAAGTGGGGTTAAGGTGCTGGGTCAGTGCATATGGCCACGTAGAGGGAAGACAAGAGGCTGTCAGGGCAGCAGGGCCTGAGGAGGTGTGGGCTGGACTTGACAGGCTGCAAGTGTGATGATATAATGAACTCCAATCACACAACAGGGACAGCACTGGGGTAGGTGATGGTTGGGTCTTGGCTCCAGCCTGCTGTTGTTTTTGGGCTTGCTGGACTTCAGGCACCATTGTGCTTCTGTGGAGGTGTAAATGTGTGGATGTGTGTGTAAGAATGAGGAGCTAATCTAAGCTAACCCAAGCTAACCCTTGTCTTTCATAGGTGGCTTCTGTCGTTAAAAATAAAGTGGATACAGAAGAGGAAAGAAATCCCTCTCTTGTGCTCCACATTAATATATGGTTTTGTTGAATTAACTGCTGGCCCCTGCCATCTCACCACCCACAGCCTGAGCCCTTGGCTACCCTTCCCCATGTACTTCCCTTGAGAAAGAATGAGTTTCCATCATTTCAAGCATTAGCAGTAACAAGAAAAGGAAATGTCCTACTCAAACATCACCCAAATTGCTACATACATAAGTTACAAATTAAATATATTATGCAAAAATCTGAATCACTCATATATAGCAAGAAGACAGAATTCATTCCAGGCTGCCTGGCAAGTGATGTGATGAGTATCTGAAGAAGGTCTGAAGGAAAACTGCTTCCCTCATTAATAAGGTCTGGAACACTTGTGAAGTGTCCTTCCTTAATGCATTTACAGGAGAGAACACCAACCAATGGAAGGGTGACAGCAGGTGTATTCACTGCCTGAGTTACCACTGGAGTCCAAGTTCCCCAAAACTTTGAGGGCAGCATATCACTGTGCCACAGCCATGGGACAAAGCTCTGGGCATTGGCACTAATTCTGTGTATCTCCTGGTGCTGTATGGCCTTGAACCCCCACCCACATCAGTACCCTGAGCACTGATCTGTCTCTGAGGATTTGTCTGAGTACATGTAACCGGCATTTCCATGCTCTGTCCTAATTTCTAGTTACATTTCACTTCACTGGTGAGAAACCTCTGTCCCCTGTGCTGATCTTCCAGCAGGCACTGGATGCTGCCAGCCAGGTGCTGCTCACTGGGGATTAGCACTCTCCCTCCCTGCCCTGACCCAGCTGAGCTGTGGCACCGGAAATGCCACAGCCGTCCCACACTGCAAAGCCAAGCTTCTCCAGATTCCTGTTGGGAACAGAACAGGAAAAGTGGGTTTTGAGTAAGTGCTCTCTGCTGCAATGAGGCCCAGGCTTTTTTAGAGCTCCCATGGAGACTGTCCATGTTCCTGGGCCTCTAACACCCTGAGACAGCAGTGCTGCAGGCAGGCTGCATCTTAACAGCAGAGACCTTTTTACACCCTTTGTTTCAGGTCAAGCACACATGGTCCCAAGCTCTGCACTTAAACCCATGGCACCTCTGAGAAGGAAATAATCCAGTAATTGCTCCCAACACACTGGCAGTGCCACTTTCTAACATCATCTTGCCATTTGCAAATATAAGCTAAATAGCTAAGTAGAAGTAAAAGCTACAGACAGGACAAAGCCTGTCTATGTGACAGATCCATAAATTTTTCTGGGTGTTTGGTGCAGCAGTATCCTAAACGGCATCCTAAAAAATTCTGTTGCAATCTAATGGCCAATTCTTGATCTAATGGCATTGGAGCTGCAGAACTAAAGCACTCAGTATGACTCAGAACTGACCATATTCTACCTCTGTGCTGTAGTTTATATAAGGAGATCATAACCTCCTCTGGCACCATAAATAACCATGCCTCTGCAGCAGCAGGGCCAGGCATGACGGACGAAATCACTGAAATTGCTAACCAAACAAGCAGAAGGAGTTATTAAAGAGCGCTTAGGCTTCCACATGTTTATTTTCAATGATTTCCACTGCAAGCACAGCCTTAGCTCTCCCAAAGAGCCAGGACACTGATTTTGCTCTCATTAAACAATGCCCTGTCATCAAGCCGAGACGCTGGATAAAATGCATGATTATTAATCCCTTCTACATAATTATAGATGACAAGAAAGAGAGAGGGGAGACCGCACCAGTGGAACAACTTCGCTCACCAGAAGAGAGAACAAACAAAGACGATTGCAGATGTTATAAATGTTTCTAATTCAACTAAGCAGTAATTTTTTGTTTTTCCAAGTAGCATCCATTGGGTTTTGCCAACGGCTACGAACATACACTATGTGCTTAGTAAGGCTGCAATTCTAGTACATATAGCAGGAGGTAGTGTTTTTGTTAAAAATAAAATTAACAAGCCTTTACTTCATTGACAAAATCAGTTTTTGCTTCAAAAAAATGACAAACCTGCAGTCAAAGCCTGGCTGATAAACTGGTGACCCAGCTCCAGTGTATGGTTTCCACACAGCCATGGGTATGCCTTGGACTGTCTTCTGTTAATCTGAGTGGAGGAGCCAGGAGAAGTCATGGAGGGTGAGGTATTAATGACCAGGACAAGTTTTCAGCTGAAAAGAAAAGAAAGTTGCTTGATAAGAAACTGTTCTCTTTTCAAGAGGCTGTGGAGACACCATGCGTGAAGGGAGGTTAAGCAACCATATACCTAAAGGAGAAGGAGGGATGCAATGACACCAGCAAAGGGTCAGAGGTTATTTACAAATATCTGTGTGATATTTGTAGGAAGTCTGTGTAACTTCCTGGGCTGCTGAGCCCAGGACAAGGTGGCACTTGTGTCTGGGAAGATATTCCCGAGCTAAGGAAGAGGTGTTGGGTGAGTTGGGCAATGGGCAGAGGAGCAGGGCAAGAGTGGAACTGCGATAAATGAGTTACAAGACAGGAGCAGGAGCCACAGGAACATGTGAGGGTTGCAGCTATGGAGCCTTCACTCCACAAGAATTGATACCAGATGACTCAGCTGTACAAATCTGATACAGATCACACTATGGGCATGTGACTGCTTCTACCAAATTAGATATAGCACATGATGGGAGCCTGTGCCAGCTTCACTCAGGCTGTTGAAAGACAGACAATGAGGATGAAGAGCCTCAAAGACAGTGTGGAGAGGCCAACCACCACCTATTCAAACCGGGATCTCCCCAAAATTTTTCTTCCAAAATGGCAAACAAGCTTAAACCTGTGGTGGTGGGATATACTGGGACAGTGCTTTGCATCACAGGGCCATGACATTTTCCACAGAGAAGCTGGAGAACAGAGCCAGATGAGCCGTGTCACGCCCAGGTGGGAGGGTGTGTGACACCCCCACAGCACAGGGGCTCTGCTCCAGCAGCTGGGGACAGAGGGAATGGGGTGATTTCTAGCTGGGACCCAAGGCAGCAGATGGTATTTAAAAGCTTGACTTTCTCTTGGTCCTGCTGTAGAATATAGGTTTAAAATCCAGACTGTACTGCTTGCAGCATCCCAGGAAGTCAGATTTGCAAAACTCTGAGGAGACCAAAATCAACACGCACTTGAGAAAAACCCCCAAATTAACAACCCAGATTCCAAACTCAAACCTTCTGGTCAGTTCATGCAAGGCTATTTTTCATTTTACTTATCACTGCCACCAACGCTTTGCTTAGTCTTGAAGAAAATGTTGTCATTCCACAGTCAGATGTTTTTACATGTACATCCATCATGGCCTGATATATCCTGACCTTAGTTAAAACTTATGTTTTCTAAATTGTACTTTTATGTTGAGCAAGCCCTTAGGCTACACTGTTAAAAGTTTACATTGAAAAATCATTTATAATTGGTTTGTTTGAGTTTGCCTGCTTTGCCTGCTGCAAAGTCACCAGAAAGGGCAGTATTAATTAGCAATGACTTATATAAAAGTCTAGACAATAAAAAAAAATTATTTTACTTTTTTTAAAAGCTTTAAGCAACTTACCAATTCTAACAAAGGAATCCTATAGAAATTGCATTTAAGGAAAAAAAAAATTGCTGTATAATTTACAGCAAAGCTGTTCCATTTGAATAACTTTTTTTTCTTGAAGGATTTTTCAGGATATACACACATTGCTCAAATAAAAATACAATTATTGTGAAATTGAGACAGCCAACAAAAAATTTTAATTTATTCCATTTGTTATGCAAAATCTTGGTTGGAGAATTAAACAATAAATTTTATTTTATTGCATAATGTCCTAAGTTTCACTATAAAAGACTTGTTTTCATTTTGGGAAGATAATGATGACAATTGCACAGAATTTTTAAATAGTGCACACAACAGAAAACTTTCCAGAGCTCCAACAAACCCTTAGCTGCACATATTGTTTCAGCAGAATTAAGGAGTCAGCTCGTCTGGGTTAGACACTGAGGGATTGAGCTTTTAGTTCCAGACATCCTTTCCAAGTGTCTGACATAACTTTGCAAAGCCTTATTAAACATGAATTAATGAATCACTGGAGCTGATTTTATTTATTCGCAATGTCACTGTGAAAAGACAGAGGAGTTTTGGATCATGGCACTCTGCAGCACTTGATGTTATTTTAGTGCATAATTGGTGGTGACAAAGCCACAAAACGCTTAGAGCATTTGGCTAATGCCAAAAAAACATAATAGCAGGCACAGAAGTTATCTTACATCTACCTTAATTTGGAAGCAGATTATTTTGTCATCCTTGAGGAGACTGACAAGAGACCCCAATTTCTGTGTTGGTTCAGATCATAACTCGCTGCCTGCCCTGCCCACATGTGTTGCAGTTTATGCTGCTGTCACCTGATACCCTGGAGGTCAGCGTGGCGGGGGGCACTGAGGAAGGACTGACAATGCAAGAATGACTGCGAGCAAGAGGCATTCTTCAGGGCTGATTCTGATCTCAGAGCAGCCAAAGATCAGCATGTCTTTAAACAGATAGGGTTACTTTAAATAAATGTACAGTAGCAAAAATTCCAGGAAACCCTAAGGCAAACTGGAAAAAATAATCTGCTCTGTTTCCTTGTAGTCCTTTCCTATTTTGTATTGGAGAAAAACAAAGAAGTGGGTTTTTTTTTTCCCAACACAAAGAACAGCTGAAATAGAAAAAGGAGAGAGGACTAACATGCTTTTACCGCAGGGCTTTGCTCAGCCTGAAGACAACCTCTAACTCAAGAAATATTCCCTTCTTTCATCTCTCCCATTTTTCACTGACAAAGGCAACAAACTGTAGGCAAACATAAGAAATGTGAATCTCCATCCTCGAGCTGTTTCTTGATCCCTTTCCTATTTTTACTTCCCATCTTCTATTCTCTAACAGACCCATCCTTTCCCAATAGCTCTGGGCACATATTTTTTGAAGTAAATGAAGCTGATTGAGATCTTGCTGACCCAGGTTAAACACAGATTCATGTCATGAAAGCCAGAGGAGCTGTATCAATATCAAACCAGTGTGAACAAAAGTAGAATCAGACCCAACTGCATAAAGGTATGGAAACATATATGTCCCAGTTGCCTCTTATTCACATCAGTTTAATGTTAATGAGGTGCCATTGGCTTCAGAGGAATGGTTCCTGACTTACAGAAGTAGAAGTAACTGGAGATGCCAACAGTGCATGTGTTGTTTGGCACTGCTCTCCCTGCACAGCGCAGGAGGAACGCCAGGAGAGCCAGGAATGCCTTTCCCTGCCTGAGCCCTCTCACCTGCTCCCAGCTGAGCTATTCTTGCCCACCTGCTCTGGCAAGAAGCTCCCACACATGTTTGGTGTCAAGCACAGCCGTAGGGTGCTCCCCATCCTTTGGCACCGTGTTTCGGTACGTGGCCAAGGAACGGTGACTGGCTCCCTGTCACAGCCCCTCTTTCCATGCACACAGCCTATTTGCCCACAAGTCAGCCTCAAGCACTTGTTTGTACCTAGTCTTGCTGCCAGGTTAAAGAGCAGTTACCACAGGCAGAGGAAAAGAAATATTTTACAGGTTTGTAATTCATTAAAGCACTGGACTTGTTCCAATATGAGTCTACCGTTGGGTAGGAAAGAAGACATGTTCAGACTGTGGTCTACAATGACACACTTGTAATATTTGTGAACATTTCTAGTGACTGAAACTATTTTCTTGGTGTTCTGCCTGTGCCAAGAAACTCAAGCACACAAATTCAAGGTAATGCCCTTTTGCAAGCATGATTCAGGCTTCTGTCATTTCAAGTTTTAATGGTAGATTTAAGAGGGTCACTTCAACCATGAGCTATAAGACAAACACTCCTGAAACAAAAAAATTCCAGCATAGCACAAACAAAAAAAATCGCCTTAAATCTCCCAGGTGTGGCTCTTTAGTGGCTTATACTTAAGTGATTTCTGTGCATGTGAAAAAAAACACTTCAAAGATCCTTTTACCGGTATTATAGTCACACATTTACCTGGTTGGAGAAAAGAGTTCTTGTCTTTTCTCTTTTAGAAAGCCTGTAGAATAGAATTTACAAGACTGCAGAGTCTTTGGCCATGATCCAGAAATCAGTACATATCTTCCTATTAATCAGAAATGAAAAATTTAAGTGGAAGTCAGTAAAATTGTGTCCTCTGACAAAATTGACAACAATCTCATTGGTTTTGACATCACTGACTTTGGATATCAATCTCAGTCACCTGTTACTTTCCATAGCAGCTCTAACCAAGATATTTCACAATAGAAGTAAAAACTTCTTTGTTTTTTAAATTCCTCCTCTACTTTCAAGAGGAGCCAATATATGTGTGACACCAAAAAAAAAAAAAAAAACCCCAAAAAAGATGTAAATTTTCACAAACTGCTCAGAATATCCCTCCAGTTCCTCCAGTGTCAATTTGTATAAACTTATTGAGAGATTTACACAACTTAACACCAATAATTATACTCAACAGTGAATGTATGTTTCAGAATAATATCCAAATTATAATCTTAAAAGGTAGAAAGGTTGAAGCTAAAATAAGGGGAAAGAAGAACCATAAAACAAAAAACAGATTCTCTTGCTTTGCCCAGGCTGTAGCTAAATGCTCAGGGAGCAGAAATAAGTCTCACAGGAATGTATCAAACCAAGCAACAAAAATGCAGCCTTAATGCACAGAGAGTCAGCAGCAGTGCTGCCAGCCTCCAGGAGTCACAAGTCAGAAATGATGTCCTAGAAAACCAGGAGATGTTAAAGCTCAATGAACGTAAAAGTTCATTGTATTTGTTTGTGAAGTTTGCATTTGAAATTCACACTCAGAAGCTTTCCCCTCCAAAGCCTGAAAACATTTATTAATTGCTAAGCTTCTCATATGACTCTAGGACCTGGGGAGTTTACGGAAAACATTAAACATAGAAATCTTGGATGGGCAAACTCAACAATTCTGAGAAACAAAAATTAAACAGGACACAAAAGCCGTGCCACCATGGCTGGAAAGACCCTGTGGACCTGGCAAGAAGTGATCCAGTGGGATCAGCCATGCCAAATCACACAGTCACTAAATGGCTGGTGCTCTTCAATCCTGGCCTTGGGATGACCATCTACTTCTGGTTCAGAAAATTTGAGAAAATCTCTTCTGGGTAAATGAAAAGGAAGAGAAACTCAGAAGTCATAGACTCTTTCTGAAGAGGATGGTCATGCAGTCAGTACTTGACTTTATGTGACAGTCACAGAGGTCACTCTCAGATGGGAACAAGCAGAGGGACCTGGGAGCATCAACACTGGCTGAGAGCAGCACAGCCAGCAATCCCTGTCATGCCATTCCCAGGGCATCCAGGCAGGGCACAGGGTCCCTCAGGGGGCTGTGAAGTCCCCATCTCTGGAGGCTTACATGGCCCCACTGGATCAAGCTCTGGACAGCTTGGTCTGATGTCCCTTTCTGCTCCAAAAGAAGCAGTTCTGACAAGGTCTCATCCATTGTGAATTGCACTCTGATTCTGCACTGTAACAATAATTGCCCTGACTGAGAACAAACCATAGTTCTCTACCATGTTTCACATGATAAAGTACAAATAAACAAACCCAAGCACAGACAAATATAAACAGAAAATTGGAGCTCACATATTAAAACCCTATTGCCACTGAAGAGACCCCTTTTTAGGCAGCATTTGTATCAGATCCATAGGGCACACCAGCAGGTCACACAGCAGCTCCCAGCAGCAAATAATAAATAAACATATATATATAACTATAAAGAATAAAACAAATTTTAATTTCTACTTTAGGAGCCAAGGGAAATGGCCCACTGGCCAGTAGAGTTATGCAACAATTGACTTCCTTTCAAGTTGCAAATTACAAGATGGCACAAACACAACTATAAATATGTTCCTATCGTACTGAAATAAGTTTTGCTTTCAATTAAGCAGTTGTTAAAAGTATGTCTCTTTTTAAAGAACTGGCTTATGATAGGGGATATTTCTTTCTTGGCATTTTTAGTACATAGGAGCTTAAATTTAGGTTACAAAACAACCAGCCTGACCTTTTCCCAGAGCTTTAAATCCTGGACAATTTCCATGGCACTCCGAGTTTGCTCAGTGCTTTTGAAAACTGGACCATTTCTTTCAGTTTTAGGAGTGTAACTTCCAGGTACGAGCCCTGACAATCCCAAACTAATATGTTTCAGAAAATAGTAGCTTTCCTGAAATACAGACAATTATACACAAACCTTTGTGGAGTCAGATATACAGGCAAAAGTTTGCAGTGCTTTGTCTCAGTAGTACTTCAACAAACTTTATAGACAAGAAGCGCCAGCTATGAGTTTTAAAAACCACAGATCATCTGCTTTTCCATCTCTCCAAATGGAATTCTGAAATGTCATCAGTGTAAGGTTTCAGATGAGAAGATATTTTTATCCATTTGAGAAAAAAAATCCATTTCCCATGCATTAGATTCATGTGAAACTCTAATGTTTGAGGCTGTGTCCGTCCTGCTCACTGATATAAATTGTACCCTGACAATCCCAGTGATGGGATTGGAAGTGGGTTGAGCACCACAGCATCTCATAAGACAGCTCCTCAGTGCTACTCCTGCAGATAAGATATAATTTGTGCTCCCCTCAGGCACCAAAGGCAATGTACCAGTACAATAATCTTCTGAGTATCCCACATTTACAAATAATTTTAAAGACCTGCTAATATGGTTTAGTTCAGCAACTCTTCACAGTGCTGAGTGCTGACAGAAATGACAACTAAGAGAGTAACAGCCTTTAGGATGTCTTGAAGGAGAAGGCTTGTGAAGCAGTTACCCCAAGGAACAAGCAGTGAGCAGCACGTTGAACATTTCATAATTCTCCAACCCCACGTTTTGTTCATAGACTGAACAAAAGCCTTGTTTTGGGTTATGTAAAACTCCCTAACAAATGGGACAAGAAACACAATGGAGAGGTTATAGCAGTCATGAATGTGTTGTTTGTTTACTCATGTTCAAATTTTGTTACTAAACTGCTCAGCAGCCGCATGCAAAGCAGGTGGCAGAGCCTTAACAGGTTTTTTAAAAACAGTTTCAAAGGGTTAGATGGTCTTATAGGACAACTTAAAGAGTTTGATAGAAGTATTAGAACAGCAGTTGATAGAAGTACTTAAGATGGCAACTAGTAAGGGGAAGCCTGTTTATACACCAGAGGAACAAGTGACACTGAAGCTGAAGCTATTAAATGTCTGACAGAAAACCAAATAAAAAATCTAGATAAATTGACTCAGATGCCCCCTATGTTAATCACACTGAAATTAATAATACAAAGTGATCAAGGCAAAATATGTTGGTGTCAGCTGAGGCAATATTTTGCCCCGTCTCCCTCATGCCAGAGGCAGGGTGTGCAGTGCCCCCTGATTCCTCCTGCATCCCCACTTCCCTCCCCGTGCTGAGCTGTACAGTGGGAGGGTTTGGTACCAGTTTCTGCCACTGAAATGCACAGGAGGACATTCCAGCACTGGGGCCCAGAGCCATCACAAGAGCCTGCAAGGCCCCACCAGACCTCAAGAGGTACTAAAGATCAAATTCTCTGTGGAGGGGTTGCCATCTGTGGCAACACTTCCAAGACATCTCAGCAGGGAAGCAGTTGCCATTTTTGTACTAAGAAAGAACATTTAAAGCCTCCATTCATTTTACTTTTGAAGTTGTATAGGAGTTACGGAGGTAAATAATTATTAACTTTCTGGTTTGCTACACATTTCTTTTAGCAGATTCTGCCTCTGTCTCAACTATCCCATTCATTAAATGGTGTTACCATCAATTTCATCCTTCACGTGAGAATCTTTAAAATAAATCTACAAAAACTGTTAAGCTCTTAAAAAACAATGTTTAAATATCAGAGAAGAGGGAACTTGTATATTGCTTAAAAGAAACAAAAGAAGAAATCAAAACGTATGCTTTTAAGGCTTTTTTTTCCTAATTATGAATATCTTCATATTTCATAAAAATGTGACTTTATATACTTACATTAAATTTGTTAGATTTTTCATATAATGCGTATTTCTGAAAAAAATGCATGTTGCTAACAAAAAATGAACGTTAACTAAGAGACAGTTACACACATTTTATTCTTCTGGAAGTGGAAAATCCAAGCACATAAATCAAAATGACCCTAAAGCAGTGACCAGCATGCCCTAAGCAGATCAACAGTGGTTTCATTGACCTCCAGACTCATAAGGGTCATATTTTCACACAGATGAACTGGTCTTGAACTGCCTTGCCATTGCACTGTGCACAAAGGGACCCCAACCACAAAGTGTCTCTGCTTTCTGTTAGGGTAACCTGGATCACTTCCCAAAACAAAAAAAATCAAAGCCACATTCCATTTTAGAAAGTGTTTGTCTGTCCTGCTTGATTCCTTTCTTCTAGTCTTGATTTTCATTAGTACATTTGCATGAATTTACCATTAATATTCATATTAAAAACAAACAAACAAACAGAACCCCCAAAACAGCTTGGTAACAGCCCTCAGAATTCATTATTACAGATTTTTCTTTTCTGAACATTTTTCCAGGACACTTTTTCACACTTGTAAGACTCCAACTATTCAATTAGTGCACAAACTCTGGGCAATTCACTTCAAAGCTGTGGGCTCTCCTTCTAAGAGACATGCACAGAAGTGTCCCTTACATCACAGGAGTGTTGCACAAGTGTTAAAGTGAAAATCCTTGCAGTTTTCCTGCTTGGTAGGAGGGAGCACTGAGGCACTGACTGTAAACAAGAGGTTCAGCCCTGTGCTGAAGGACACCACAAAGTTTACATGTCATTGGAGTTTTCTAAATATCCTTGTATAATGTCCAGCCAGTGGGTGAGCCTGGTTTGTGTCCCAGCATCAGATGCCATCCCAGCCTCTCGCTGGCTCTCAGCACAGGATGAATTTTCACAAAAACAGAGCATGCCATGGCTGGCTATGCAGAACATCAGTGGCACAGGCAGGAGCTGAATCCAAACCAGCTCACTCCCAGTTTACTGCTTTGATCACAAACTCTGCTCCTTACTATCCTGTAGCATCCCTCTGCACACGTTTGGAAGTGCTCCCAGGGCAAGATGGAGAAACAGCAAGTGAGGGCAGGAACAGACAGAAATGGGAGCTGTGCAGGGCAGGTCACCTGCTGTGGGTTCTCATCCTTACCCTAGGATTTTATAAAATAATTCTGGAAGCTTTGGGGGTGACTTCTGTGGCAGAACTGCAAAAGACAAAGTTTTCCCTCTGTCAGAAGCCCACATTTTCTTCCTAGTTTCAGTGCCACCATTCATATTAATGAAAAATGCACTATGTTTTTGTTGCCTCCTTTTTATTTTTTTGCAATGGAAGTGATTTCTCTCTGTCAAAATCAATCATCATATCAGTTTTAATCAGATAAAGCTTTTGGCTTCTACTATCTAAATTGCCCTTCCCACAGTGCCTAAGACAAGCATCAGTGCTCCATCACAAAATAAATGTGTTGATATTTGATAGCTCATTTGAACACGATGGTATTTACATCTTACTTGGTTAGATTTTCATTTAACACAAGTTATGGGTTCACATTGAAAATAAAAACAATACTTCTCTGTTCCTCTTGCCATTCATGTCTACTTTTGTTTCAGCCTAAAATAACACATTGCTGGAGGGTATTTTCTTAACACTGCCAAGCCTGAATGCAAGCCCTGTGGAAAATGTTTGTGTTGGGCTTGCCATGGTCCAGGCTAATAACAACGTGATGATGTATAGGTGAATTCCTGCTCCTCAAGTCCTCTGTGACACACGGATTAGGTCTGCCCTTATCTTCTAAGACATCTGGATGAGTGTCTGGGTTTTAATTTCACAATGAAATCACAGGGGACTAGAGTTATGTTATGTGCTTATGAACAAAGTGGAATATCCCTGGTAAGGGCAAGAGTGGATTACCTTAGATAACTCTACTTAAACCAAGGAACATTTGAGAATGTTGAAGAAAGGAAAGAGGCTCCACCAATAAAAACAAACACAGGCTTAAATTTGTGTTCTGTGTACTAAACATTTTAAAGCTCCTGGAGGTTGAAATATGACCACATGTAAATGGACTGATAAAACTAAGACAACTCTTGAAAGACCAGATCAGGCTTCCCAGGACAACTACCAGCACTAAATCCTAATGGCATGCATAAATCATCTGAAGACACATTTATTCAGAAGATGCCACTTTAAAGTCAAAATACTCTGCTTTAATCACCAGAAATAGTATGTGCATGCTAACATTTGCAGAAAATGCTCAAGGGCAACATGAAATTAGTATCTTAAAATTCCTAAATACATGCTTTTCCTAAGATGAAGACTTTTATCTACTTATGCCCATAAAACTGTCAGGAAAAAAGACCTGTGAGCATAAAAGGGTCAGTCCTGCTGACTACAGCCCAGCCATGGACAACATTAAAAACATCAAAATTCATATGATGTTCATGGTTGGGCTCTGAGTGTTGCAGAGCTGAATAATCAGCTTGCCAGACCCAAACCCTGTGATCTGGGACTACTGCAGCTTCCCAGCTTCACTGAGACTCTATTCCCTTCCTGCAGCCTTTGTAGACATTTCCACACTCTCAGCCCCTAGTCAGGCTGTAATCCCAAGGGTCCAAGCCTACCTTGCTTGTCATCATGCTAATATCTCTTTGGATCTGCAAGAGATTCCAGGCTCAGCAGCCCAGAGAGGGGCTCTTCCCCTGCCTGTATTCAGACTGAAAGCCTGAAGGATCCAGGCTTGTTTTCCAGCATGGCTGCAGACTGTTCCCTGTCTGCTCATGCATTTAAGTTGCAAAAGTGCTGAACACTTGCAATGCAGGAAAAAATGAAGATGCAAATAATGACACTGAAAGGAAAACAGACAAAATTCCATTTTGTTTAGCACATTAACTACCTGTCCTCTAATCTATTAAATTAAACGTGATCCAGACATATTGAAAGCTTTTAGTAAACCACAGAGATTAATATACACTTAAGAAATCTTCTGTTAATACAGTATTAGTTCATAAATATGCAACCAGCTAATCCATTTTAAATAAGCAATAATATAACCTGCAAAAGTTGTTGGTTTTTTTCCCCCTCAAATATCAATAGAAAATACATTAGGCTTCAGTGAAAACCACAGAAAAACTTTTATTGACTTTGGTGGAGTCAAGATTTCACCCAATAATTTTCATGACTGCAACAAAATAAAATATTTTCCTCCTCATTTAAAAACTCTACTCACAGTTTCTCTCCCTAGATGGGAATATATCTTTAAAATTGTCTCTGCTGTTCCCATATAGACAAGTTGTTCTATTTAGGCTAATCCAGCCATGAAAATAGCTAAATCAGGTGTCAAGATTTCTTTTTGATCCTCAGTTTAACAAGAGTTTTAATCAGTAATAGATCTAACATACGTGTGATGCCCTGCAAGAAACGTGAGAAAAGTATATCAGTTTTCTTTCTGAACACTTCACCTGCTTACTTTGCTTAACAAGCAATCAAAACACAGATCCTGTTGCTATTGTTCATACATTAGATACAAATGGGGCAGCTCCATGAAATTAAACTTTCTCTAAATGTGTGTAAACTCTAAACTGCAGCCTACAGACCACAATATTTCAAGGGAAAATGCTATGTGAGACACTGGCCCTGGAAAAATGAATGTACTACAAAAGACATCATTATAAGTCCTTCTTATGTGTTATTCACAGCTGTTTCTAAACAATGTAAAAAAAGTCTAAAATCCCAACAGTGAGACTCAGGCCAACCTTGTGAGCATAGATATCCTGTTTGGCTGGAAAGCTGGTGGGGTCCTTTACTATGTGAGATTATATATATCACTCTGATCCATTTGAAAGACACAGAGATGGCTGAGATTTAATGTTCTCTTCATTTTGCAAGGAGAGCCCACTTGTGGGGCAAGGGGGACAACAGCCACTGAGGGCTGTAGCCAATCTCACTGAAGCTGTTGTCACCACCAGGTACCTGCTGTAGTTGCACCTCTGTACTGTGGGGTGGTAGGGGACGCTCTCAGCACCTCCACTTTACAAACAAATATATTAGCTAAAACCACTGAAAAAATGCTGGACTAGTGCTTCTAGTTGTGCCATAAGGGCAAGCAGCAGGGTGGCAGCTGTGTCTCTGAGTCCTTCATTCATCACTGGGAGCTGTTGTCAAATGGAAACTGAGTCAAAGCCCTAAAACCAGCTCTGAGGCTTTAGTGTGTGGATAGGAGCCAGGTGAAATGGCTAAAGCAGCAGGATTAACGTGACATCTTCTAGAACACAGTGGATTGGTGAGAAGCAGTTTCCTCATCTTTGACAGGTTAACAGGTATGCCTGAGGATGGAGGCAAAGCTCCAGTTTGCCAGAGGAAAGCAGGAAAGCTTCCAAGACCAAGCAGATCTATCTACCATCTCCAGTAACTGTGGGTAGGCTGAGCAAATTTGCCTTCAGTGTTCAAAGGGAGGCTGTGGCTCTGAGAACAGCAGCAGAACCCCACCCAGCCCTCAGCTGCAGTCTCACCTTTCCTGTGCAAGCGTGTGTGGGCCCACCTGAGCCACACACCTCCTGCTGCTCCTGGCGTGCTCGGGCTTGCCAGCACAGGTACACCAAGGAGGGCCAGCCTTGCAATCCTGTACTCAGACAGATGAGTTGCACATAAGTAATGAGCTGCTAGCATCCCAGCATGTTAGACAATATGCTGACAATGTCATAACATTATTTCATCCTTCTTAAAAGATAAGACCCAGCCTGTTCTAACCCGCTCAGGTCATTATCTTGTTACCACAAGATGTCCTGTCACTAACCAGTTTAGAGTACGTAAAGCTATAATTTGCACTAAAATGAATTATGTATTGTTTACAGTTTACCATTAAATTACAATGAACAAAAACAAGCATTTAGGATGCCTCTTTCAAAGTCTTCCAGATGAGTTTAAATGTACACAGAAACAAATGTCTTGATATAACAGCACTAGAAGTAAGCTGGAGCTTGGTTGACTAATTTTCACACTAACTTACTTAAAAGCCAGAAAGAAAACAGTGAAGATCTTTATACAGGCCATCAAAAAGCCTGACTGCAAGTGTTTCCAATTTGCTTTAGTAATTAAATTGAAAAGAGTTTACGGGTTTTTTCACCCAGGTCATTTACTACTTTGGAATTTTACTGCTTGCTTTGCAAAGAAAACAAACTGGAATGAGTAACTGGTGAGTATAAAGAGTGGATGAACACTGCTAAACAAACCAAACAGTGAGCTCAAGTGGATAGAGAAAACACAAGTCAGAATTCTAAATATGGATCTGAGAATAGTGTAAAAGGATTAGACGTCTTTGTCACATGAAGAGCAAACCCACATGCCAGCATGCCTTTCCAGTGCAAGCAGCCACTGATCAAAGTAACATCTACCAGTTTGTAAATATGCTAATCTTCATGTTTACACAAAAGTGTCAGCACTTGCTTTACATCACAAAGAGCCTCATACAGTTGAAGATTAATTACTTCCAACACTGAGATAGTGTGTAAATACTGGTTTCACCAGAACCCTACCTTTTGCTGTATTTGCACAGCTCAGCAGAGGTGTATGTTGCTAAGACAGATAATTCAGGGACACTTACAAAGTGTCAAATACCTCAAATAGACAGACTTTTGACAGGTAGTTTAGTGATTATGTGGAGCCAGGATTAGGCAGGTTTAGGCTTCATGTTGCAAGTACTGGATCGAAAAATATATTTTTGCCTTTTTCTATGAATTTTAGCTCTGAATAGCACTATCTACCCTAAACATGATTTGTGCATTCAGCTTTTACACTTATATGTGATTACAAAACATTTAAAATTAATTTTTCCACTCACTGGCTTAATATCACTTTCCTTCCTTATAGTGGCTTAGAGCCACCTCACAGTCCAGCAGGCTCTTGGTAGCGTCCGTGTCTGTGCTGAATGCTCTGTTCTAACTCTTGTTTAGAGAAGGATAAGGGCTATGATAGGGGCACACAAACACATCATTTTCTAGTAGTGAATTTCAGAAACCTTCAGCTGTGGTATAAAACAGGGAACGTAATTACAATGTGCACTGAGAAGGAGAGATCAGTACCTATTGCTGCATTTTTTGCAACAGGGGATGACAATAAGGAAATGAAGCCAAGAGAAGACTGGATTTCCAAGGTTCAGGTGCTTAAGCCATGTCTTGCAAGATCTCTTTAAAATATATTTTTCATTTTCATTACCATGTACTCTCTACAAAAAAAGCCAGGTGGCAATTCTAATATCGAAGGGCCACAAGCAACAATTAAAAAAAGGAAAAATTTCAAGTGGTAATTCCCTTCACCTCTCCCTTGCTCATAGTGCTCAGCACAATTGCCACAAGAACGTCACTACTTGCCAACAAATATTATCACACTTGTTTACTATTCTAAACTAAAGAAAAAAAAAAGTGGGATGTTGGCAAATGCTAGCATTAAAAGATTGCCAGAGCAAACAAGAGTGACTAGATGAGGATAACTGGGAGATTTAAAGAAAAGAGAATCAAATGCAATGTTTAGAAAGTGAGAAAGAAATGGCTTCCATGTGAAACACCCAACCTGAGTGGAAACACTTCCATATTAAACACTCAAGGAGGCATTTCATTTCACAGCAGTGCTTGCTGCCCAGGGCAGCCAGGCTTGCACTTCCCTCTTTACTCTGACATGGCACCGGGAAGAGCTCTCAAGGCACAGGGGCTGACAGCGGCCAAGCAAGATTGATGAGGTGACACAGGGGCTGCTCTGTCCCCAGTCCCTGTCCCCAGGATGGCAGCTGGGAACCTGCAGCCCTCACCCCCAGGCACTGCAGGGGCAGCAGGAGCTGCAGGCTGAGCTTGGGCACAGAGCAGAAGCAACATGTGCAGCAGAGACTGAGGCTGCTGTGGTTAAATCAACATGCTCCATCTCACGTTGGCATAGGGCAACACAACCATCAGATTAATTACTAATTACAGTGGATTGCTCCTAAGTAGGTTCACAGCAATAATAGTAATAAAAAGACTAAAAGAAGCATTATTAGCATAGTTAATTATATGACCATTGGCGAGATTATTGATGGAGATACAAAATGCTGTTGAACAAGAAAGATATGTTTGACATTGCTTAAGAGAAGCTTCACTGTTGCTTCATATCTTTTTGGATTTTTCTAATCATCTCATCTGTGTTCCAAAAGTGCAAAAACCCAGTAATTATCTCTGTTTGATCTTTGACTAACAATTATTTATGAATCTATTGGAACAATAGTATTTCTGAAATGTAAGTAAACCCAGCAAACTTTATCAGCATGAAATCTTCAGCCACACTGGACTGGGTTATGGGAATCTGTCGTGTGATGAAAGCGGACAATAGTAATTTATTGGTTTAGTCATAATCCTTTCAGTAGTCCAGATTGCTGTTGCAAATTTGTTAAAAATCTGCTACCATTCACTGAGCAACCGTACAACACCTGAAGCAATAACATGGGTGGGGAATGTAAAGCAGCACTCTGATACTCATGTGTGGCATGAGTTAGACAAGGCCACGGGAAAAGAGCTGAGAAAGAACAATGTTGCATAAACCAGAGAGAGATTCCTGTTCTCCCACAGCATGTATGCAATTTAATCTCCAAATGGAGACCAGTTTAACTTTTCAAATGCTTCAAGAGTACAAAAAAGAATTATTCACTCAGCAGTTATTTTTTATCCTTTACAGAGTGGCCATGTGCTCCCATGAAGGACCTACTGCAACGGGACACCACCTGCGTAAAACCACACTCTCATGTGAAAAGTATTTACATTAGTACACATTATTTTCCCTTTCATTTTTCTTTATTTGGTGCACTTGGCAATACATAGCTCGCAGCTCAGTCAGCCAGTTGCCCCAGTGTTTAACATGGCAACTTCAAGAATAAATATTAATATTTTTAATCATCTAGTTTGGCAAAGGAACTGAGGAACAGCTGCTGTATTTATGACTGCCTTCAATTCATATCCTGAAATAGGCTGGATTTGACTGCCCCCCTTTAAAAATATCCTAGAAGGCAGACCTCTGTTGGAGTCTAACTTTGGTGGCAGGTACAATTACTGCTCCCATTGAGAGGAAGACAGAGTTGTGACCAAGTGATACAGATCTGTTTTCAGAGCAGCACTCAGCAAACAAACAATCCTCCCAAGCACTTCAAGGGAACACAGAACAGCATAAATGTTTGTGTTAGCACGTTTGTATCAACATTACTTTTTGGTTATGTTCTGATCTCACTGCTAGTCATCATATTTTATGAACCTCACCCATGAACACTGACATGCAAACTGAAATTTAGGACTCCTGACCTTTAACACAAAGTGGCCATAGGTGTTCCCACAGCTGTTAAATAAACCTATGTTTATGGAGCCATAAATGTAGTGCAGGTGAAGTTTCCAATGATGTAATAACAAGTTCCATCGCTGTGCAGTTTGTCATTTATACAGCAGTGTACCATCACTGGTGAATATTGTTTTACAATAACAGCACAGGTTCCTTCGATTAAATCACTCTTTCTTCATTTATGAGTCATTCGACCTTTAACCTCTCAGAGGAAGATCAAACCACTTCTTTAGGCCCCACTCTTTTAACCAAGGAGCACAACAGTTGGTTAGATAACTAAGGAGGTTGGTATGTGCCCCCAGGGTTTCACAAACAACTGTCCTAGATCTTTTATAAGATAATCTTAACATAATCATGTAGCCACAAATTGTCGTGTAAATTCCCAATTAAAAACACCAAATAGGAGCTGTAAATCATGATACAACTGCCACCTTTTCAGCACTGAAATGCAGTTTGAAAAGCAGTAGAGGAGCTCTTGTTTGTGCTTGTTCTAGTACTCAACACACCAAAAGCAAAACAGTCCATTTGATTTACAAGAAAGAGACAAAGTGACAGGACAGCTAAAACTGCACAAAACTGCAAAAACACAGCAGCAACAGAGAACACAGAACTTACAAAACTGCTCCATCCCCCATTCAGGACTATGCTTGTAAAAATGAGCATTTGTGTTGGCATGGCTCCACACCCACTCCTTGTCCCAATTTACATAAAACTGCAGCGTGCTCCTGTTGGAAGGATTGATGGCAATTTGGGGGATGGGAGGAGATTTTGTTTTTGAGAAATGGCAGCTTAATTACAATATAAATGTTAGAAAAATAAATAGTCATTAAAGCCCTTTATCCATGGCTGATTGGCTTTATTCCACAAACTTCAGCAAAGTTTGAATCAGATAGAAGTGAAGACATCCCATCTGCCACTGTGCTTTGGCCTTTGTCCGGGACCCAGCTGAGCTGTGGGTACCCACTCACACTGGGTGACACTTGTCCATTGGGACACAATCTCCAGCCTAGCTCATGATAACACAAATCCTCATTCCATGACAGCTGCTTTTCTCCTGCCACCACCAAAAGTCAATCTCTGCTCCCTTTAGGAAAATCATTCTGTAGCCTAAATTATTCCAGGACTAGGCTTTAGTGCTAAGCACCTTGGATCCTTGTCCTTCACATGCACACTCACTTGAACATTCACATCCTTTCCCTGTGAAATCCTTTCCCACTCTGGCAGCCAGAAACAGGATTAGAAAGGATTTTAAAGGTGGTGCATAAACAATCCCTACAATTAATTACAAAAATTTTAAAGCATTCAGCAAATGTCTTAGTTGCTGTCAACAAGCAGTCAACAAATGCAGATTGCGTTTTTCTCCTCCTACTTCACACTTTCCATGTTTCCCAACACTTGCCAGAATGTTGTGGTGATAGATGCAGACAATATATGCTTTACTAAACATGTCATTGATATCTGCATAATCTCCTTTATTACGTATCATTAACTTGGGCCAGTCCCATGTTATTGCTTCCTCAATAGTGCTAGCACATCATGATCAGGAAGGAGTTATTTATTGCTCCAAGAATGTGACTGTCTCACCCAACCAGTCAGACCTCAAAATTTTACTTACTTGTCCATTTTAGCTTCAGTTCCCTATAGTACCTAATGCAGAAAAGATGATAATGAGACATTGCGGCAATAAAGACTCACAGTAAAATATTCCTCCCAAACACTTTGCCATGCTGCTAAAGTCTGAGCATTTGCAATTCCAAAATTATAGAAATGTCTTGTGTTCACTAATAAATCCATTCTAAACAATTTTTTCAAGTGTAAAATATAGCCAGAGATATAATAATTTTTTCAAGTGCAAAACTCATGTTTGTGAGGTGCACAGGATCTGCATCTTCTGAGGAGAACCTTAGATATCACAGGATAGAAGAATTCCAGAGCTGTAAAAGGGACAACTTCCTCTGTGTTATCTGGTAAAACATGATAAAAACAAATTCCCTTGGCAGGAATGTGGAGAAAAGAACAGTAAGAGGCCCATGCTGAAGAAACAGAATGTTGAAGTGGTGGGCAAGGCCAGGTTCTCAACCTGAGTAGCCCCAACTAAAGCAGAGTTCAGGGAGTCAGAGCTCTTTCTCCCACCCCAGATTTACTGAAGTAGCCCCAGGACCAAAAACTCCAAACAAAGAGCCTCAGATGGAAGTGCTCAGGTTGGAAATGGCTGCAAAGAGCCTGCAGTGAGGAAATGCTTGGGTGTCTATCTAGGGCCCACATCTCACAAAGGAAAAACAAACCTGTCTGAAGCCTTCCTTGGAGTGGTGCAGCAACAATCTGTGTTCCCTCAAAGACAGCTGGAATGGTTTAGCTCCCAGTGGCAAAGCTGCCCTGACAGCCTCCTGCTGAGCAGGCCTCCCCAGGACAGCCCACAATGCCCCCAAGGTGCTCCTGGGCTGGGCTTGCCAGGAACATTCTCCATGGGGCTCAGCCCTACCAGGAGTGTGTTCCATGGGGCTCAGCCCCACCAGGAGTGTGCTCCACGGGGCACAGCCCCATCAGGAAAATGTTCCATGGGGCTCAGCTCCATGCTCTGCTCTGGGCCATCCTCCTCCCAGCAAGGCCCACATATCACTGGGCCACAAGGGCCCCCTCTTCCCCTCCCAGGCACAGATAAAACTCACCTTTTTTCTCAATATCCCCATGATTTTTTTCTTCATCTTTTTACCTTTTTTTTTTTTTAACTGATTTTGTCTTTATGAAGACAGCTATCAGCTTATCGGAGGACAATACTAACAACCTCTCTTTTCTTCTCTGTTTTCTTTCCATGGCCAGCAAAGGAGATCCTAGGGGAACAATAATTATATCCCACCCTGCCTAGCAATTTTGCCCAGCATAGTACTGTGGCCAAATGCACTGATGTTCCCAGTGTTTTTACTGCATAAATCCCTCCAAAAGGCTCTTATCATCCTTCCTTTTGGATAAATGCCCTCAGATCTGGGCATTTTCGATATACTTCTTGTGAGTGGCTGTTTCAGGAGTCATTACAAATCCATACTTTGTGCTCCTTAGCTGTTGCAATCTTTGCTGCAGTGTTGTTCTTCCCTCTTCTCAGGGGCTCTTCTCCTTTCTCTGCAGCACACTCCTGTCTTTCTTCTCAGGGGCTCCTCTTGGGCTCTTGACCCACCCCTATTTATCTCAGTTACCCTCACGAGCCACAGCTGTTGCCCAACTAAGGACCCTGCAGCTGCAGCTCGTTTGGAGTAACTTGGAACCACAAGGTCTTACAATACAACATATATTCAGGCCCCCACATTTTCCCCCCTTTTCTTTTAACAATTACACAATAACAATATACATACAGTTCCAGCTCTCAGGCTGTCACAGCTCTCAGCTGTCTTATCTTCTATCATAGTCCCAGCTCTCTGGCTGATATTCCAAAGTCCCAGCTCTCAGGCTGCCACAGCTCTCGGCTGTCCGGGGGATTCCATACCTTCTCTCTCTTGATGTTTGGCTGCACGTTCGTCTTCACGTCGGGGTCACCAGTTGTTGTAATCTTCGCTGCAGCATTGTTCTCATCTCTCTGCTGGGGCTCTTCTCTATTCTCTGCAGCTCAGTCCTTCATGTCTTCTCAGGGGCTCCTCTTGGGCTCTTGACCCACCCCTATTTATCTCAGTTACCTTCACAAGCCACAGCTGCTGCCCAACTAAGGACCCTGCAGCTGCAGCTCGTTTAGAGTAACTTAGAACCACATAGGTCTTACAATACAACATATGTTCAGGCCCCCACACTTAGCAGTACCCGTAGGCCATGGGAACAGCTGCTCAGGGCATTGCGTCTACTCTGCTTCATTTGTAAGGCATTTTCCAGATCCTGAAGATTCAACCCTCACACCAGGCCAACAGACAATTCTGCTTTAGGCCATAGGGATCATTCAGAACCATGCCAATGAAAGTTGATGGTAAATGCCTAAAATATGAGCATGGTTGATCTGAATTACATAAATATTTGTACAGGCTCTGCATCTCCCAAAATGCAGAGTTCAGTCTGATGCAACCTATGAAAACTGCTCTGGGACCAATATAATTTTTTGTTGTTCTTAAGCCCTGAGTGGAAGCCTAGGAGTTTTGCTCCTAGGACCTTACTTTTGGTACAGACTGTATTTGTGTTTTTTCTGTAGGTACAGAAGCCCGGACACACAGGCTGTTTCATCCCAGAGGGAGGCAGATAGATACAACCCCTCCTTTTTCCTTTTTTTGGGAATGCCACAACAGTTCCACTGCTCCCCAGACAGTCCTGAGTGAAGGCAATTCATCTTGCAAGGAAAGGCCAGCAGGTTCACCGGCCTAACTAATAGACATGCTACAGGAACTGTAGAATATGTTCAGACAAGAACATTTTCTATTTTGAGTAAATGCTCATGCCTCTCATTGGTTTTTCCTGCCCATTGTATTCTCCTGATAAATTCAATGCATTATCTTTTGCCCATCCTTGTTGGGTTTTAATTCCATATATCCTGTATCACTGTAACAGCCCATTGAAAAACTGATTTCTTTTCCTTGACAATCTCTTCTAAAATCATGACAGAACTTGTGAAAATATAAAATGGATTCACCCAGGAGCAATTTTCTTCTTTGCTATGAAGAAAGCTACCAGCAATTGTGACAAAAACAATACAAACAGGTTTAGTGGCCAAGCAAAAAAGGCCAGGAAGTAGATCAAGTGTGAACCTTGCTGAATTCCACTGGTATCTCCCTTTTTTGAATATTCAGCTGTTATTAATATTTTAATACTAGACTGGCAATATTCAGTACCTGATGGAGATGAACATTACTGAAAACAAGCACAGCAGAAGTATATAATTCTTTAGGGTTTGGATTTTTGATAAGCCATTGCCATAATGAAATCTGTCCAACTGCTCATGAAAATCTGGCAAAGTGAAACAAAATCCTTCTGCCCGAACCCCACAACACAGAACCTTGTGCCACATGACTTTATTTCTTGCATGCGTAAAATTTGCTTCAGTCGGTTGACAGAAGGTTTGGGGTTTTCCAAATGTTGTGAACCTGGTTGAGATTATTGAAATCCTCAGCTCTAGGAGTGTTGGGTTACTGTTCTTTTAAAGCATGCTTCCTCTGACAACAAAATGTAATTAAGGGGGGCATTGCTGTCATGTTACGGTCCCTTTTTAGAAGGTCTGGAAGAATGTAAAAAGGGCACAGCAAAAGTTGCTTAACCTCCTCAGAAATAAACGTCCCTAACATTTTTACGTCTTCTCTTTGGTCCATTATTGGTCACAATGATGAAACAATTTAAAGGAGAAAAGGTCATGGCAGAGCAGTGAACTTTATATGCTCTTCAGTGCAATAAAAGTTACTTAACGTATTAGCATGGGAAAGGCATGCCTGCCAATATGAGGGGAGAGGATGGATTTCAGATTCTCACTAGGCTGTTAAGAGAAAAAAGTCTTTGGGTATCTGTGTGAAACAAACACCAAAAAAAAAAAAAGAAACACTTGTAAATTTTCCATCTTATCTAATTTCACTAAAAGGGAGAAAAACAAGATTCAACCCTTCCACACAATATTCAACATGCATAAAGAGTAATGGAAATGGAAAACTAGCTACTTCACTTCCAACACATGTGCTGTACTGAGGGCTCAAAAATTGGCATGGTTGAAGTCATCTTTAATTCATGCCTGGCACCTACAAGAAAAAACGATACATTTGAGTAATGAACATTATTTTAGGGTCTATACTGAAAATTAAAATCATGCCTAATTTTTTATCATGTTTTCTATTTTGCTTGCATGTAGCTAGGGTATGAAGGAAAATTCTCAAACCATCTCTGAGCTGTTCAAAAGCCAGAACTTTCTAGAAAAATTATCTTTTTCTCCTTGTTCTCATGCTGCCAGTGCAAATACAATTCTTTCTAATAATGCAAATACCAAAATTTTCAAACTTTTTCTTCTGTTAAAGCCAAAGATTATGTAGAAATAAATAGGAACTGAAATCCACACACTTCTTGGGGTTTGGGATTTGGGGGTTTTGTTCTTTTTTGTTTCTTTTTTTGCTTACATTAATTTTGTTTTTAAAGAAAGAGTTAATTATCTTCCTAAGACAATAATTTTTAGTCCTTAATTTTAGAAACTGCACTGGGGGGAGAGAGATCTTATTTTTATATATTATTTCCCAGAGTATGCTTTCCTTCAAATCTCAACATAAATCCTTTTTAAAGCTTACTCAGCTTTTCACCATTCTGGAGGCTCACATTTTTATGTATTTCTGGCCGGTGTCAAAAGAAATTTTTTTCCCAGTACCCTGTAAGTTTGTTTGTGTTTTCTTACAAATCTTCACAACATCAACTGATTCCAAAAATTGTACTGATTCAGTCAGAAATGAAATATATTTTACTGTGTGACCAAACAAAATCACCCCAGACTTCAAATCCTTAATATTCAAAACCTCCATGAGTGAATTGTAACCAAGAAGAATCAATTATAATAATTTGAAAAATGAAAACTTGAAAAAGTTGTATCTGTTTCTGAACAATTCATGAGCACAGAATGAGGCACAATTCATAGAATGAATTATTCTTTGTGAATTATTGGCCCACTATTATCCTCATAACCAATGAGACACATGATTTACATTTCTTTTACAGGCGATAGTAGCTAATTGATGTCCTGGTGTGATATGGAATGAAGCACAGTCATATAAATAAATTGTTTCCTAAATTCTTCACAAAAACACATTAATATCTTTGACACCATGCAATTGTATGCGGTGAACACTGCTAAGACAGTAATCGTGTCATCAAGAGTTAATTTATTCTCAGCAAGTCCATGTAATGCAGATATTAATCTCCTGGAGCACACACTGTTGTTCAGGGTTAAAACATTCACAGTTTCTGAAACATAAACAAGTCTCACACTCACAGCTGTTCTCCAAGAGCCAAACAGAGGATTTGTCACTTTCCTGCCTTTTTGAAGAACAAGTAAAGAAATTCAGAATACAAAGGGAGGGTGAACTTGTTCATATTTCCAGAGACTTTTCTCCTACCTTTGGGTTACAGCTACCAAGTCACAGATGCACATGAACTCTTATAAAGCGAGAAATGCAGCTCTTGCCATGGCTACAGGTAAGACTCAGAAGAAACACCCTGTTGAAAGGACAGTTTTAATGCAAACGGGGCTTAAAAACCTCCAAACCACTTCTTAAACCTATCTTATTGTGTTGCTGTCTTACAGTTCAAAATGGACAGAACACATGCCCAGAGCAAAGCTGACACTTGGGCAGAGCTTCAGATTGCTTTTCCACAGAAGGGACACCATCCAAGTGACATCAAGTGACCTGTGCCACCTCCAGCACCCCAAAACAGAAGTGGCCTCTGAGCAGGTGGCCACCACAAACCCCACATGCCTTTAAGTCTTTAGAACAAGGGCAACGTACCCCTGGCCCCTGTCTGAGGCAGCTGTGCTCAGAGCAGGAGGAAGCTGGGTCCAGCCCTGCATTCTCCATGCTGCTGCCTCCAGGGAAAGCTGTGAATGAGGAGATTTGATACACTTCCCTGAGGTGTAATTTTTTTTAAAAAATTCCTATCTTTCTTTTTCTCCAGTTGGCTGTCTTGACTATGGGCTCAGCACAACCACTGTATGATATCTTCATCAGCCATTTGAAAGCTCCGGGTCAGAAGCTCTGAGATTTGAAGGTAGAGACATGCTAATTTGCTGAATGGCCCTTTTGACCATAGTCAATTTCTACTAATTAGAAAAAAAAAATATAATTAGCTAATGTTGGTGAAGAGCTTTGAAGATGAATAAGCTATGGGGAAAGCACTAGGCATATTAGTGGGAAACAAGTTTGATCCTTTTTAAAATTTGTATTTAAGTAGCTCAAAGTGATTATAAATGGACCAAATGGAATAGCTAACCACTGTAAGATTAATACAATGTCTTTTGGGAAATTACAGTTTATATTATACAATTAAGTATTATACAATTGCTTTATTTTAAGGACTCCTCCTTGGAATTTTCTATTTAGTTCCGGTCAGTATGCTTTTTATATGTCATTTAATCCTTCCTCTAATTTGTACAAGTAAATTATAATTACTATATAATAATAATAATGGCAATGGTTAGACAAGTAAATGTGAGTCTGCACCTGAGAAATACCATATTATAAAACAGTCAAGTAGAAATTACTCAAGCAGGTTGTTTTCCATTCACCGGATGCTTTGTCTGCTTGTAACTCTTTCCAGAACAGCTCTGTGACACCTTCACAGGGTGCACACAATGAGCCACATCCTGAACTGGTTATATCAGCACCATTCCTTATCACAGTCTAAAGCAAGAGTTACCCCACTTCGAAACTAGGTGACAACGGCAAAGCAAAAAAGGAAGATCCCCCTTCTTCTTGCTAAATTCTGAGGTTATTTAATACGAAAACTTACATTTCTAGAAGTCTCTACTTTGCAAAAAGAGTATGGGAATTGCTGTCCAGGACTGAAACATTGCTGGGGCCCCAGGTGAGAGGACTCTGTTTGGACAAAAATATTCTCTTCATTTCCAGCTCCTATAAAACAGATCAATCTTTTTGTATTACCACTGGACCATCTGGGTACGTGTCCAGGTGCTTTAGCTCCAGCAGCGTGACCAGAATTCCTGCATGAGTAACACACTGTACTCCTCCTGCAGGAAGGACTATACTTTAGCTTGCCACACCAGCCACTCCTCAGAGACACCTCTGCAGCACATATTAGTGTGTGCTTCTCTTCTCCCCTCCCTTTCCAAAGTGCCACTCAGAAATAATTTACCTGCTGTTAGCTGGGATGATAAATGGAAGATATATTTGGCAACCTTCATACCTGGTTTCCTTCTTGGCACCTCCTCTTGCTTGTAAAACTCAAGATGAAATTACCATCCTGCTGTCATTACTATTCCATTGCCACAAACCAGCTGGACACCTTATATAGGGTGTAGAGAAAAGGAAGGAGTAAAATAAGCTTTGGATTTATGTGTTGATTCCTACCCTGCTTTGTGGATGCATGATGCAAAGCCCTTGGGTCAGATAACATATCATTTTGTGTAGGAGTAAACTAAATGAGGTGTCATGACATGAAAAATCAAGGCTTAAGCATCTTTTGGTATCTCAAGTCCAAATAAAAGTTAGAGGAATGTAGCTCCTTCCTGAGATGCATCTGCTGGATTGACCTAATGCACTGTGTGGGCTTCAGAAACAAAACTCCAGACTCCTTGTCTTCTGCATGTGGAAAAAAACTAATTACATTTTGGTTTAAAAAATGAAGCATACAGTGTACTTGGCTGCTGTAGGACCCACTGACAGCTGGACTATTGAACTGGTCTTTAAGATGGCTTTTTGAAGTGGGTAAAAAGGCTATGAATACATATTAATATTTGTTTGTTTGTTGTTTACAAAATGAACAAGTTGTAGGTAAGCTCAGGAACAAATATTTTAGTGAAAATGTGCTCCAAGCCTCAAACAGATGATTATAACTTCAGAGAAGGTTGACAGTCTGCCAGGCAAAGCAAATCAAATCACAGGGGATCAGCATGAAGAACCTGTTGTTCTCACAGACCCAAAGTTCAGTTTCAAGGAACTTCAACCATGACAAATCATGAGTTTGTGGATAGCAGTACACCAGGGATGGGTCATTCTCATGTACTACTGATCCCCAGGGTGAGGGAAGTCCAGAGGGAAGGAGCTTGAGTGGCATTTCAGCTTTTATCTCACAACAGAGGACAGTGAGCAGCTTTTCGGAGTGTGGCTGTGTGGCTGGAGCCCTGCATTTCCTTAGCAGCTCTGCTGTCCATCCCCCCTCTTCTCATATGGGTCTGGGATGTGAACTTCAAAGCAGCGTAACAGGAATATTACAAAGAAAAAATATAAGGCATAAATTGCTTATTTTTCCAAATAACCAGTGTTTCTCTGTCATCCCCCCCCTCCCCACATTTATTCTTATCCTACTCTATAGCCAGAAAATGACATATACATAGCCCCCTACCATAAAAATAGCAGCAAGAGAGAGTCACACTCCAAACCAGTCTACTAGGAACAAGTCTTTCCTTAGAAGTAGGAAAAAAGCCTACAAAATAGACAAAGCATGTGAATTAAGTAGTGCCACGATTTCCAAAGTCACTGAAAGCAAAGGAAGATCCAAGAAAACACTGATATTTATATATATAGGGGTGTTCTATCAGATCTTGCAATGTGACAACAACACATGTCAGTATCAGCACAGGTCCTGCTGGCAACACCTTGAAAACTGTGTGGAAGTATAGAAAGTAAACAGCACTAACTGTGATTTCCATGATAAAATAAGAATGTAAGGAAAGTCTCTTGGGATCCATAATGGAATTGTCACGGGATACAGATTGTCTGTCTTTCTGATAAAAGATGTCAGTTCCTTTTCTGAGATTTAAACAGAAAGAAACACTTGTGTTTATTAGGCTGGCTGTATACCATGAGGGCTGTTGACAGAATCACTACAAACAGCAGGTGTGTCTGCTTCAACCATCAATGTTCCAAAAATTTCTGTATCAAAAGAACAGTGCATCCCAGTCTCAGCCACAGGAACTGCAATTTCCTGACTCCAGAGCTTTTAATTTGCCCTAATACACACAGTGGAACAAATCTAAAATTTGCTGGTATCTACACAGATCAAAAAGCATCCACTAGATAATCCCACATTAGGCATCCATAATTTTAAAAATCAACTGATTGATTAATCTTGGGAAAGCTGAGGTGGTGGCTGTCGTTTTGCAGAGCTGGAAGCTTGCACTGTGGGGTATGTGCTGTTTCATGAGGGAAGGATGTGCCCACTGAGCCAGCACAGCTCACCCTTTGTGGGAAGCTCTCCTGGCTTTCAGACGGGCATCCCAAGCTGCAATATGCTACCTTGAAAATTAATTAAGAAGTGCATCCCACAATGGGAATTATTATACTCAAGTATCTTTAATACTCCAAAGAAGACCTAAGACAGAAATATTGCCCTTTCTGCTGCCAGCATCAACACTGCTGCCAATCCAGTGAACAGAGAAGCAAGCCCTAAACAAAACTAGTGTGTTGCTCAAGGTTCATTTTAAAGCATAGGACTGAAAATAATTTCCCAATTCCCAGTAATAAAGCCGAATTCCAATGTGCTCTCTGTAAACAAGTCTTTGGGCTGCATCAGTAGCAGCTCTCATTTTGCACACCACAGCCTGGCTGGTGAAGATTTGTACAGCAAACATCAGGACCTGCACTTCTGTGAATTCTCAGTAAAGGTGAGGGTGGAGCCCTGTTGTGCTTGGAGGCATCACTCCAAAGCTGGAATGGCTCTTGTCAGAGCACAGTGCTGGGTGTGAGTGGGCCTGTCACTGTGGGAATGACCATGCTCTCCTAACGTCAGGCATCCTGCAAAAGCCAAGCAAAGAGGCACAGCAAACATGCTCTTTTCTTGTCTGATGTTTGCCCAGTTGCAAATGCACAGCTCTCAGCCACTCCACAGATTTCCTCACACACTCAACCCAGTTTAAACCAGGCTGCTCTTCAGTTTCTGCTCAGAACCGACCACATGTGCAAACAGTAAACTGCAGAGTGTCACACACTGACCTGTGAGTCATCATTTCTGCACTGGTTTCAGGTGTACAGCACTGCCACAGGAACAGGACTGGCTTCCCTCCTGCACTACTTAACCCAGACTAACTCTACTCAGATCAGCAGCACTGCACCTGGGTACCCAAGAAAAAGAGAGCCTTTATCCCTCAGCATTACACCTGGGCGCCTGAAAGCATGGGTTTCTGCTTTCAGTTCTTGCAGAACACCATTTCCACCCATCCTCCTGTTTGTGACTCACATTTGTTTTACTACCAAGTGTGGGAGAAGTGCCTTAGCTGTGCCTGTGCTCCTCCTGTGGTTCTTCCTGTGCCCACAAAGCCAATCCATCATCTGCAAGCACAATGCAGGCATCCATGAAGATCATCCCTCCCTGACCACTTCCAGACTGCTACACAGCAACATCACCATCCAAAAATTCTCTTGATGACTTGGTTATCCAGGAAAAGAAAAAACAGCTCATAACAATGACTTCTACATTCTCATAACAATAATATTCTACTTCTACATGGTCTGTCTTCTACAACAGACCACCAGTAAGAGGACTCAGGAAAGAGGAAACAAACACAAGTGGAGACAGGTTGACAATGAATACAATCCCTATAGTCAATACCCAGTGCAAGGGCAAAAAGAAGAGCTAGAATCCTGTAAAGCTGCCAGTGCTGATGTTGCTGACAGCTTCAGTTTAAGACCCTGAGATGAGCTCAGCTGGTTACAGCAGGGCACTGATAATGCCAAGACTGCAGGTTTGATCCCTGTATGGGCCATTCATTCAAGAGTCAGATTTGATGATCTTTGTGAGTCCTTTCCAACTCAGAATATTCTGTGATTCTGAATTAGGCAAATACTGTTCATGCAAATCAGAGCTATGCAGTGTTTAAAAAGATATTCCTGTCATCAGGAATCAATATTCATGGCATTTCTTCACCTGTGTCCTCCAGTCTCTTCCCTACATTTCCACTGAACCTTTTTTTCACCCTTTCCCCAGAGCACAGCAGCTAAATGCCCAGCATGTAATCTATGTTGAAGAGCAAGTAATTTTATTAATTAATCCAGGAAGCTGGATATTGCAATATTTTTCAGGCAATTTCTTTCATTGGAAGCCTGGATGTCAGTTGATTTTCTGTATGTGTGGGATGTCAGGGGAACACAGTGAAGAGACAAGTCAGCTTCATGGGAGGGTGGATGCTTGTTGTCCAAAGCAGGGAGCTTCCAGATCCAAACCACTGGAATCAAAAGAAACTCTCTTTTTTCATTGGCTTCAGTGGGCTTTGGACCAAATCCATAAGCTTTACTAATTCAGCACTGTTAGAAAACTCAGTTTTGCAGTATTAGAGTGACTGACTTACAGATGTCCATGCCCACTTTAATATTTATCCTACCCTGATAAAAGCATCATGTCATTTATTTTTCTCTTTCCTTCTTTTTTTGAAAATACATTCTGATTATGCCAAAAGAGCAAATGGCCAGTTTAACTGACTTGAGCCTTTGATCCTCATGAGTACTTGTCTCTTCAGCAAAGTTCTCATTTGAAGTGCTTTCAGCACCTGATTTATTAACAGTCGGGTGGAGTTAGGCTGTTTTGCAATTCCTGAGAAGCTGATAATAAATCTGCTTCTCGTATCACAGGTGGTGCTGATATTTTTAGCTGGATTGCAAAAAAGTTCATAAACTGAAACAAATGTTCAATCTCTCTTGATGCTTCCATCCTGGAGTCCAGAAAGTGACTTGTGTTGTCCATTCTGGTGGACATTTTGCCTTTCACAGATTTCCTCTGAATACTCCAAATTCAATCTTTTAAATGACTTCTCTTCATATTATGCTCATAAATTTTATTTTAATAAAAATCGGTGCCTAACAGGCATAAACAAAAAATGCCAAAAAACCCACCTTAATTGTTTTTCAAACCTTTTGCACATTTTGTTTAAAACAGATGTTTCCCTGACTTGTTACTGTGATGAAAGGAAACCCAATATCCCCTTTGCTTTCCAGTGCAGAGCTGCAGAAACAAGGAATGACAGAGGAAGAGCAAGAACCCTCTTAACTGGGAGGTGATTATTACAGCTAGAAGAGAAAGAGCAAGGACACATGCTGATAGTGTGAGCCCATGTACTTGAACATTCTTGTTACCTTTTTCTCACAGTCTAGATTAATTTTAAAGGCTGCATCTGCGTGGTTCAATACTCCAGCTGAAACAAAGTCAAATAAACTCCACCCACCTGTTGGGCAACGTTCTGCAAATCCAGTATTAATGTCACGTTCCTAATTATATTTCACTTCTCCTGTTACATTTTTGCTATGATCCTGTCTTCAATGAAAGCAGCTTTCATCTTAAACAATTTTTCTTAACTTCCCACTTACTCTCTGAAACACCATTCATGATGCACAGCCTTGTCATAGTTCTGATTTTCATGGATAATCTTAATCCCTAGTTTATAGTAAAGTATTAATTGTATGTTTTCTTTCAGTCTGACTCATCCTTGACTGTCTTAAACCATGCTTAGTTTATAAAGCCGTCACAAATGGTGTGATACATTTGAACAAGAGCCAAAAGCTTTGTAAAGATCCTTTGCTGCCTGCAACAAAGCAAAATGATATTTCTTTTCTTTCAACAAACTGCCATGTTGCCTTTGATATGAAGGCAATGTGAGGCTAAAGAGACAATATGCATAATCAACAAATATTTCTCCTTTATCAGAGGGTATTTTCTGCCTGGTCAATGTGAAAACTGGATCCTTTACAGATTGCTGCTCATTCAGTAAACAATGCAAGCCAGTGCTTAAAATATGTAACTGCTAAAAGGATCTTATATGCAAACAAATCAGGTATTTAGGTCCAACAGCCTGACAGTCTCATATGTGATTTCAAACTGGTCTTTTTGTTTTAGGGCAATAGTGATGCTCTTCTCCAATATCACTCTCCTATAATTTTGAGAGTAATTACACCACAGATGGAGGAGCAAGAGGCACAACTGATGAGAATCATCACTCCTCTCAAGGAAGCAGGGTCTCTAATTCTACCTTTTCCCATTATTTTCTCCTGTCTTTGTCTCATACTATACTCAAGGAATCAAGGAAAATAGCTATATTGGTTTTCTTTTCTGAATAAACAGTGCTGCACGGATGGGCTTTTAATGGGAAACACAAGCTTTGTTGTGATCACTTCCTAAGCATGATGTTTAAATGGAAAATAGAGCACTTGGGAAAACCAGTCTGAATTCCCTTCCCCAGATGCAGCCTGCTGATGTAGAATTCAGACGTAAACAGGGAAGGAGACTTTCTCCTGTACTGCAGACATAAATCTTTTCTCAGTGTTGCTGGAAAAGGCTCTGCAGCTTACATAGGTGAGACAGCTGTGAGGAAATAAAGAGGGATTTGCTATGGGAGAGCTTGTCCAGTTTTCTGCCTGCAAAAGATAAGAGTTCAAGTTGATGGGCATCCTACTGCACAGATGGCAATGAAACTACTATGTTCTCCTTCCAGAAACACAGGAAGAGACAGGATTCCACGGTGGATGCTGCTTTATATTTCTTTCTCCTTAGACTTTTTCAGTTTGAATTGGATTTTTTGGTAGACAACTGCAAATCCACAGATTTGATACTTGAGGTATTTCCTAACTTTGAGCTCTTCTCTTCTTAGCACTAAGCTATGGCTAAAGCTCTACTTTCCAGTTTGCAAGGCTGCATTTAGTTGAGGGTTTGAGAAATCTTAAATCTTATTCTCACTAATCACTAATGGGTTCCAGACTAAGAACGTCAGTCTCACTGATCCAGCAAAAATTTTACCTTACACCAGTGGTTCACTCCCCAGCTGTCATCGTCCTGTTACCCAGGAGCTGCATGAATCCATCATAGCTGCTCTCAGGAGTGGGTAATTTGTGCCTCTGTATCAACACCCAGATGCCAAAAAAAAAAAAAAAAGAAGGAGCCAAAGAGTTCTCAATGAGTGAGCGGCATTTACATCTGCAGATCTCAGACCAACCAGTCTTCACAGAACAAGTCAGTGCAGCCCCTGACTTGCTGCAACTGGCACCAAACTTTTATAGCTGCAAGGAACCAAGATTGCAGGCAAAGATTTTTCAGATAAGCATGTCCTGGCTGAAGTCTGAACATTGTTGTAGGGATGTGACATAGGAGTTACAGAGGCATGCATTTCCTTCCTGGGCTCTCCCATGCAGGGAGAAGGTCCCTGGAGATGTTAATCTGCAGAGGTTTGAGGGCAGATTTGCACCAAGAGAGCAGAGCCAGCAATCCAGAATGAAAATGTGCACCTCCTTCTGAACCTGCACGCTTGTGCTGATATAGATGTGGGCCCCAAAACATGTGTGATAGCACTTCCCATGCTCTTGCTACCAGCTGGGGACAAGAAAAAACTCTGAATGAAACAGCAGCTAAATCCACCAACGCCAAACAGTCCTGTTTTTTTTCTAGAAGAGAGTTGGAGTTACTTGATTTTCTCTGTTTTGTTAGCAGTTGTAAGGAGAAGCTGGAATGTTGGAAGTGTTTGAGAGCTGACATGACAGAATGCCACAGCCTTTCAGTGTCTCAGTGGTCGGCTGTGTAAATTAGTAGCTAGAGCATTTTACAAATGTATATTATTTACCCAGCAGATGCTGTTACGGTCTCTTGTGTAAATTCATAATTAGACTATGTACTGCTTTGTGAAAATCCTTTAATAACAAAGGTGCCACTGGGTGCTGAAATAATTAAATCAACCCATTTGAAACAACACTAGTTCACCAGTTCAACTTGGGTGATATAATATTACACATTCTTGTAAAAAAAAAAAGCCAGAGAAATTGAGAATGATCAGCTACAAAACATCAGATACAAGGGATAATATTACCCATTCAGTAGCTTTGGGTTTGGCATGAGTCTAGTGTCACAGTTGAGAAAGTTGCAGCCAACATACCAACAGCACAGACAAAGAACAGATGATCCATCTCCTCTGCCATCTATCATGCACAGCATTGCCAACTCCAGGGCTTTACCAGCACTGACATTTAAAACAAAGTATGTGTCAACCATATTAAATAATATACCAAGCTGTGGGTTATTAAGTGTGGGGTAATTTGACCACAGCAATTAAACTGAGATTAAAGAATGATAAAGGCAATGTTATATGCACTGTTCAGTGGGGTTTTTGGAACATATGGAGTCCTGAATATTTCCAAGTGTGAAAGCCACATCAGATCTTAAGGCTCATGTCAGTCCCAATCAACACACTCCTCCTGTGCCCTCCCCGCCTCCTTTCCCCCTGTGAGATGTTGCTCTCAAATGGCAATAGTTTTCATTCCACATACATTCAACCAATGAAATATCTTCTGACTTCTGTCTCCAGCCTGCAGCCCAAGGAGTCTGTGAGCAAAGCGAGGGTTTAGCGCGGCAGCACAGTGAAAACACAGGATTTGTCAGGCTGTGCTGTAAGGCAGCAGGGAGTGGGTAATCCATGGACAGGCGCTGTGCACACAGGTCACAGACTCACAGACAAAACACTCATTTTCAGGGTAGTAAGCCTGTGGAATATCCACTTTTGCCTCCTCAAAAGGTTTTCTAATTGAAGTCTAATGGGGAATTTGCACATAACCATCTTGTCTGCACAGAAACAACTGTATCCAGTCCAGGCAAGTTAAATCCACAGAAAACTGAAATCTAAAGGGCACAAGGCAGCTCATCAGCAATCTGTTCTTACTTCATGTCTGCAGACATTACGCCTTCCAGCAAGGTGGCCAGAGAGAGAAGCAGTGAAGAGCTCAGGTCTGCAACAGCCAACAAAGGAGCATTAGAAAATCAGGGTCAGCATTTCCTAAGTATGGCCCTATTCCTAGAAGTGTTTCACTATTTTAAAGGAAAGACAAACATAAAATTTAAGGTGAACTCACATTCCCAAATGACATAGTTACCAAACACACTGTGAAACTCTGCTTAGGTATCTGGGGATCAGACTTGCTCAGCATTGCAGCAAGTGTGGGTCAGCTGTAATGCACCTCGCTTTAACATGCAGAAATAAAAACCCTAATAAAATGATTGAAGCTCATAATCCATTTATAAACAATGTCTCTGAGGATAATCCTGATGGAGAAAGCCACCACAGTACTCCTCATAAATACCTCAGCCCTTCCTTTTTAATATTGTCAGGTGGCTGCCTTTAGTACATCTTTGAAAATTTCAAGTAAACAACATTTCTCTAGTATTTGCTCCCCCTGAACCAGAACAATTCAGGTAGGGTAAATTGAGGTTTTTGAATACCTGTCTGTTTTTTAAAAGCCACCTTTCCTGGGAAAAAAACAAAACAAAACAAAACAAAAAAAAAACCCACAAAAAAAAATCCTCACAGCAGAATAGTAAAGAAAATTTTAAAATTAGCTACAGCAGTGCAGAAAAATAAGGCAACATTCCAGCAAAACATAAATGCAGAGAAATACATACACTGAAATAAGAGAACCTCCATTAAAAATGTCAAAAGAACACCTAAAATAATGCCAGGACTGAATGAGGCTTAAATAGGGAAAAAAAAGTAAAATTCCCAGGAAATAACTCCAATACCAAGCTGTCTGCAATTGTTAAAACAAAAGGAACATACCCAGACCTGAGAGGATATGGACCTCACTAAAATTTCAAACAGCTCACCTCTTATTTAGACATATTGAAAAGAAGGCAATCCTTGCATGCCTCTCTCTAATATCTGTAAGCATATAAGTAGTTCTGTTGCAATAAATGAGTCTGCTCATCATTTGAACTCTTCATTCGAATTTCGATTTAAAAGGAAAGGAAGACGGAGAAAAAAGAAAATATTATGGCAACACTGCATATAGTTCTATTGCAATGACCCCAAAGGAAAGGACTTTACATAAACTCACCCTCTTCACTAAAACAATTTCTAAAAATTGTTAAAATTGTTAAAATTTGATGTTTATACATATGACACAAAATGGCTTCTACATTTCATCTTTCTCATTATTTTCACTGTCTTTTAAAGCTACATTAATATAATTATTTTTCTAACAATATATATTTAATCTACTGAATTTCATTTGTGTTCTCTGGACCTTGAACACATCCCAGATACTACACCTCACTCTGTTATGCCCAAATGGAATTTCCAACAGCCTATAAATCTCCTTTAAAAGAGAAGATCCTAGTGTGGAATAAACTGAATTTACCTCTAGTGAAGACAAAATTTATTCTAAGGGAAGAGCAGAGACCAGAACACAGTGGCCACAAAGACCTGGTCAGTCTGAAGCAGAAAACCAGACAACTTCTTCCTCTTCTGAAAGTTTCCTCTGGGTCAGGGGGAAGCATGAACCTCTCATGATACAACGAGGATTATTGATAAGGCATCAGCCAAGGGAAAATCAAGCCAAAGAAGTGGTTTCAGAAGGGAAGTTGGCTCATCACCACCTACAGGAATTTCTGAAGTCTCCATGGGTGTCCAAGGTTAGCCCGAGACCTCAGGCTCTGCAGCACCCAGCCCATCTGAGGGCCAGAACAGCCAAAGCAACCAGGACATGTTTTGTGGTACTGGCTTTCTGCTTGTCTGCCCTGTGATGGGCTCAGACTTGGCTTAAGGACACCTCTTTGAAGACCTGAGCAGCAATTTTTATTCTGCTTTACAAACTATTTATCCGCCTCTACCATTTACCCCTAACATTAGTATAGGCACCTTTTTTTCCTCATTATTTACTCTTTCTATGCCCATAGACCATGACAGTGAAATAGAAATCACCAAAGTAAACCAGATTTTTAAATAGTGAACTCAAAAATATTTCTCTCTGCTGTAATTACAAATGCCAAATTTCATGACATCCTCTTTTTAATAACTGAGCTATAAACTTCTCAATAATGAGTCTTGTAATGGAAATGCTAAGCCTCTCTTTAGTGCTGTGGCATGAACTTGCTGCTATAATCAGCTATTTTTATCAGTTAGTTGATTACACCTCAGAAAAATGACTGCTGGCAGCACAAGTCCTGTTTCATTAGAGACTCTCTTAAATACCCCAGTGTGGTAATACAACCAAGAACTAAGAGAAAGCAGAGATGAGGAGAGTGAAAGAAGTATTTAAAGAAAGATGGGGGAGAAGGGAGAAGTGTAAAACTTGGAGGGCAAGGGGAAGGAAGAGAGAAATATGTTCAATGGGTGACAGTCTGCAGCCTTGTCATTTCCAGCTCTCACTAGCAATGACAAGTGCTGGGTTGGTGTTTGCCCTGGGCTCTCTCTGCCCATGAGCCAGGAGCCTTTGCCACCCTGGGAATGTCAGCGCTCCTGGGCTCCTCCTGGGTGCCTGCCTCTCCAGCCAGCCTTGAAATCTACCACCACCATTAGAGACATTGTAAGTTTTCATTCTTGATCAAGAAAACCTCTGATTTCCTGGTCATTTCAAAGGGTTTTTCCTATCCCTGGTTTCCCTGAAGACTTCAACTGGCACATGTTCATCCACAGTAATGAGCCTGCAGATTTCTAAAGCTTTCTGTGACCCAGTTTGAGATACATGGCACATATTATACACCAGTCTAGATCAGATAGCTTATTCCCTTACATAAATGAGTCCTGAGTTTATTTTACTGTTTTAAGTGTGTCCATGGTGTTTTGAAAGCCTGCATTATTTCCTGCATTGATAACATCAAACTAACTTCCAGTTGTATGCTCTAGAGGAGCAGAAGAGGACACAGGAAGAATATCAGCATCCTATCTTTTCCTGAAAGGTCTTTGAGAAGTACAAGGCGCAATGTAAACCAGAAATATTATATCTGTTTTCTTCTCTTTAAAAAATAAACCTGAAACTTTTAAAACTTCATATTAAATTGCCACTAACCGCATTATCCATGCAGGTGCAGCTACTTACTGAGCATCCCAAGGACACAGTGGCATCTTCTCTACTTTAGTCAGTGGGAGCTGGAGACATGTCTACAAAAATCCTGCATTTCAACAAGAACTTTCACTTAAGAACTTTGTTATGATTTTGCTCAACAGTGCAGAGATATGATAAAGGGAATCCATAAGACACTTACCATACATTGTATAACTAATTATTGAAATGTGCAGACATAATCCTCTGACCTTGGAAAAAACTACAAGAATATGTAAATATAATTATGAAGGGCACACTGTTGCAATATGATGACAAGAAGTATTAAACATACAAAAGGAGGGACATTCAAAGGGATTTTTTGTATATGCAGAAATTGTAGTTTGTTTTCTCTGCTAGCTTCCCAGGCAGCATTGTGCATATGCAGTTAATCATGCCTGTGTTTATACAACCATATTGCAATTGCATTCAAGTTTTCCTAACTCTTCCACATTTAAATGAGAACCATAATGCTGACCATTAGAGAGAGCCAAATGCTGCACTGTAAGGAGACAAAACCAAAACCCCATGGATCTTGTCTCAGTTACAAGATGAGGTGGCATTAATTACATGGCTTTATAACCCTAATCTCAAAAATACTTTTTAGCCCTATTCCCCCAAACCTTCAGAATTTAGCCCATTTTACGTTCAAATTGTTTAAAAATTCCTAAAATCTTTTGTGATCCTGCAGTGTTGCAGAATTTCCTCCTGACTTGGACAGATCCAAGACAGACCCAAAGCAAACTCTGTCCTCAGCCTTTGCACACAGATTGCACTGCATCTTCTACCATTTCTCCCAGTCTTCAGGGACTAAAAGCCAGTGAAAGCCATACTCTTTACAGACAAGTCCTCTTGTCTTCCCAAAGGACTCCTTGTTCTACTTTTGTACTCCAAAGATGCTGGGAAAGTAGAAAAGAACACTAAAGACAAGAACTATAAATTATATGACCATTTTATATATTCAATCTCTACTAATTTCCCTGCCCTAGGTCTCTAATTCTCTCAGATAAGGATTCAAAAATCACCTGCCTGAAATATGTCCTCCCACCCCCAACACTGACAGAATACATATCTGCATGTACTAATTTGGCATAGGTTTAAAAGTAAGGAAGAAAGAAACAATGAAAACTCCTTTCTGTCTTGCAAAAAATGGAGTAAATTGATCAATTATATAAGGAGATCTATGCAAAAATGCTTTCAGCAAGATGCTCATTGCAACCCTCAGCCAGGCAGCCCCATTAACATGAGTGAAGGTGAGCCATCTGTGAAGGTGAGGCATTGCCTCAGAGTTTCACAGTCAGTATGAGCATCACATCCTCAGCCACAAGGCAAGAATATCACAGGTGTATTCTAGGGCAAGAGCACTGGAGCATAGAATAGAATAGCATTATTCTTAAATAAAGCTTTGTGTGGTTACAAAACAATTATAAGAGTTTTCAGAAAAATGCCCTGTTTTATTAAGCAGAAAAAGTCTCCTCCACAATGTTGTGGAACTGCAGTTCCTGAAAGTGAGTGAAGTGTAGCCACTGTCTTTTTCCTTTTCCTTTTTTTTCTTGGGTGGCTTTAATTTGCTTGTTCTTTATGTTCATTGGCAGCCCTGCTGAAATGTATCTTTGCAACCTATTGTCTTAGGTAAGATTATATCAACAGTTCCAGAAGGACCACTTTTAAAAATAAATTCTGCTTTCCCTTATCATTGACAGGAATCACATTTACATATTCTCCTGGTGGAACTGATAATGCACCAGATGATTAATGTGCCTCGATGTAGTGATACCTGTAGACTGTTTGATCAATGTCTTGCAAAGAAAGTGTCTTTCATCCAGTATGCTCAGAGTCCAAAAATGCCCTGTGATTAATGTAACTAAATGTTTGGGGTCAGCTGAAGCTCCAGTTCTTGTTCCTGATTCAATATCAAACTAAAGATAGGTCACAGGAGAGTGGATTAGTCATGTGAGGAAAAAGTCTGACCATGCAACTTCATCTCCTTAAGAAAACCTAAAGAAGAGTTCTAGTATTTTTTAGTTACCACTACAGTCATCTGCACCATTTTTTCATCTAATTGTTAAACAGAGCAGCCCAACATGCTAAGCCTTTTAATGCCAGGATACTATCACTATAAAAGTAAGTGGGTTTGATTCAGTCCTTGGCATTGAAGTTTGGATTTATTCAGATTTATTTATTACAGTTAGCGAACCATGAAAATCCAAGCCTCTGAAGTTATTCCCCAAAGAAAGCACTTCATACAGTTAGAAGATAACAAAATGTCTAATGAATACTAGAGACCTTTTCTTGGTTTTATTTGATTATCTGGGGTAACACAGACTATTTCTGCTTGATCTTACATCAGCTGTTTTGTGCCTTGTTAAAAATAGATGTGAGATATAGGAAATACAGGGACCTGCTGAGGGATGACTTTCACTTCCAGTCATATGTACTCTTTTCCTTGAGTGGGAAGGAAGTATAAAAGCCATTCAGCCAGTAAGGGGAAATATCTCCTCTTGCCACTCTGCCAGATCTTTTCCCACCTCTATCTCATTTCAAACACATCCCTGACCAGGAGGCAAGAAAGTGGACTAAAGAAAGAGCTCAGATGCACACTCTCAGCTAGCTCCCTACGTGGTGAACTTGGTTGCCTTAGACTCTCTCTATAGTCATAGAAAGTCCTTGAAGTGTGAAGATAAATCCTGGCCAAAATATGGCATGGTGGGAACAGATAAAGGCATCTTGTAGGATAAAGGCATCTTGTAGGACATAGAGAAGTTGGAGCTGGAATGGCTACTGGTCCCAGGAGAATAAAGGTGATGTGTAACTCCCTTAGTCCCACGAGCTGCTGCACTGCACCTCCCTGTCCTCAGCTTTGCTTCACCCACCACAGAAGCAATGCCTTGTCAACATAGAGGACAGATCCTGGACTCTGTCCAGACCCACTAATGCAGAAACCTCCTCCTATGCCACGCTGCCTCTTATGCCACTGAGCTGCCTCTCTTGCAGCCAGGCTTCACAAGGCCAAGTGGCACCATCTTGTAAGCAACCTCTGCCAAAGAGAAAGAGTTGGTGAGATCCACCTAAAACTGCTGGTTTCCAAGGTAGTTAATCTTACAGACCACGATGACTTCCAGAGTAAGGCAATAAAAGAGAAGGTAAGAAAATATATTACTGATAAATTTTCACAATTTTCACTCTTCTCTTTATGTCTTCAGAACTGACTAAGGCACTATTAAAAGTATAATCTGGGCCCTAAACTCCTGTATTGCAAATGAGCATCACTGGCAGCAGAGCCCAGTTTGTGCCTTGCTGAAATTCCCAGCTGATGAGGACTCCAGCCCCTGACTCCTCTCTCTGATCACCAATACCTGCACACTTTGCATAAGGGAAAATGACAAACCTGGTACCAAATTTACACTCATGAAATGTAATCAGCTTCAGCAGCCCCATTTCTAGCTTTCCTTATGGCAAACAAAGGTTTCTGGGCCATGTCTTTAACTGCAGTGGTACACAGGACATTCCTTACCCTCTTTCTAATGTTTCCCTCAACACAGCTTAATTCAGTGCTTCACAACTGCACTGTGGCCTTCAGCATCAAAACTGACAAGAGCTTTCAACTTTAAGAAACTATAAGGGGCTCTGAGATTGTATTTATTATTCAAGGCAAACTCAAGACTTATAAACATATCGTAAATACTAATAGAGCTGCAAAAGTTAATTAATGAAAAATAACTATTATGAAAAGTGTTATCAATAATTTCAGGAATAATGTGCATGCATAATGAATGAATTTTGCCCAGGGGTAGTAGCTTGCATCTTGGCCTGATTTAGTATGGAGAAACTGCATCATAATGAAAGGCAGAATTATCACATAGTATAAATGTGAGCTTTATCACTGCTTGGTAGGATCCTAAAACTGTCATCAAAATGTTAAAATTACACTCACTTAAATGATCTCTATAATACAAAACTATGTGCGTGTGGATTTATTACCCTCACAATAATGTGAACAACTTCACCATCACTGATTTGTAAAATGCTAATTATTCTGCTGTAAAGATATACATCAAAATAAAACAAGACAGCACTTTTAAAGAGGGTAGGCTTGAGGCAGGAACTTTACCAAATATGCTCTCTTGATTTTAAATATGGATGAAATTATTTGTCACTTGAAAGGTTTGGGGTTTCCTATTTAATTTCTTGGGTAGTTTTGTAAGCGACATTGACTTAGGCTACTAAAACATAAAGGATTTTTCATTTTTTTGAGCAATATATTTGATCTGGTCTTTTCAATGCCAGAATAAGAAGGTAAAAGTGACTTCCTTGCTTTGGGAAGAAGTTCAAGTTACAAAGTGCAATGACCTAAATGTCTATGTCTCTTAAGGGACTAATTCTTGCACGTACCCAAATCCAACAGAATAATAAAATGGAGTTACTTTATAACAGAACTTTTATAAACCACTCCTCAACTCCATCCTAGGCCAAGTAGGTTTACCTAATATTCTCTAACAAGCCATATTTCAGTTCCAAAATTAACTTGGTTTTGTTGCAATTCATTAGAAATACTATCCTTTTTCACAAAATGCTCACTTCTATAAAATCCAACTATGTTTCTCTTTTAAAAAAAAGCATCTCTGCTGCATTCATCTCAGGAAAATTAGTTTCTTCAAAAGCACATGAGCTTATTGGGAGGAACACTTGGAAATGATTGCTAAAGAGGAAGGTTGCATGGGGTACGTCTTCTAAGACATTGAAGAATGGAAGCAAATGGGAGTGAATGAACAAATTAATGATTAAGGAAGATTTTTTTATTTATTTATTCTGGAAGCTCTGTCCAGCTTGGCCTCCCAGGTTCGAGTAATCTTTCACTGTCAACATATGCCACGAGATTGATTCAATTAAGATTAGCGGCACTAGAGAAAAAAAGTGGCATGGTTTACTTTTGATTAGTATTGTCTTTCCTCCCATCTCACAGTGCCTGTGACCCCTACAACCAAGATAGCTTAAATATATTGGATGATGAAAGTAAATCATTTGTCCAGGATGAATAAGCACAAGAGGAAACAAGCTTAATCACCACTTATATTTTAGATGCTTTTACATCTTTGCAAGGATTCTGTTTTCCATTTCACATAGTGAATTTAATTGACTTACAATTAACTCTTACTCATATCTAAAATAGGGGCAATGGTGTAGAGCTGGGAAAAAAGGGCAGGGTACTGAATACAGTTTACTGCATGAAGTAGTGTAATTCCCAATATAATTACCTTTGAAGGTGGATTAGTTTCTATCCCTCTTGCATCAGAAGTGCTGTAAGAGTATATAAAGGACACTCAGTTCCCATATCACACATTAGCAGGTAGATTACATTTGAAAATTAGCTGGAGACTCAGGGTGTTCATCTCCCTGCTGTCACTAGCATGGCCTACATTTTCTGCTGGTACAAATGGGATAAACTGTCTTGAAAACAATAGAACCAGACATACTTACAGTAGATGAGAATTTGACTGAAAGCCTGGGTTGTTGGGTTTTTTTTCCCTTACATCAGAATGAAAAAGGAAGCTAATTCCCATATTATCCATTCTGGAGAAAAATGTTATGGCATTTTTTTCTATTTTTCACAGTCTCCTAGGACACAGAAAGATGAAATAACTTAAATCAGACAGGTATCCTAGGCTTCACGGTAACACAGATAATAACAGGTAAAGGAGCACCATTTGCTACTCTAGTTATATTTCTGTCACTGTATAAAAAGGTTTTATTCAGTTCAACAAAATAGATCATAAATCTAGGGCACTGTGTATTGTCTTTATGTTTCTGGAGCTACCTATAAACTGGAGGTAACTAATTCATCTATTTTAATTACAAACAAACCGAAAGAGCAAAATCTCACCTTTAAGTGTTATAACACAAAAACTGCAGACCAACATTAGCCAAGAGCAGCTTGGCTAATACTATGCCATACTAGGAACATTGTATTGGCCAGCCAGGGGATGATTCTGACACAAAGATGAAGTTTCTTCTGACTTATGCTAAGATTTCAGTCATGGCACAAGGATGTAAAAGGTACGTTTTATCACTCGTGGTGTTTGATAGAAACGCATGTCAATCACAAATATTTTTCCCTGAGATATATGAGGTGGGATCCTTGTCAAGTAATACTGGTAGAGAGTTGATAGGTAAAGGACACCAACATAGCCTTTTATCTTTGCCCCAAATTCATATTCCAAACCAGTCTCAGCACTGAGTGTAATGAAATCAGAAGTCTCAGTTCAGTCCCTAGTGGCATTAGTTCACATTATAAAATCATTACACATCATTTGACAATGTTGTGCACTGTTAGCATAGAGAAGAACTTGTTCTGTGTCTCTGGGGGAGGTGGTCCCCACAGAAAAGATCAGGTTTGTGTGTGATGAGGAGGTGCAGGGGCGAGTGCAGCTGGCTGGTTGATAATGAGCACTTTGATGTTTAGCGTTTTTACTCCCTTAACACTCATCAAGACCAATATTTGTCAGAATACAAAGAGGGGAAAAAAGTCAAATTGTTGTTTTCTAAAAGGGTAACTGAGTAACATTTACCTAGTACAAGCTTAAAGAGAAATTCAGATGTTGGAAAATACACAGAATGTATTAAAACAGCTTTGTCTTTTGCTATTCAAAACATCTTTGACTATTGCTAGGCTGGAACTTCAATGTAAAAACATGGATGTTTTCCTATTTCCTTTCTTTTTTCCCCTTTTAAAGACAGATTTACAGCATAACATCTGATCTCATACACTTGTCACCATGGTACTCTCCAAAGGCCCTGAAGACAATGGATCCTCCCCAGTCAAGCAAAGGAGTGAGTGTCTGCAGACTGGGTGTCTAACTCTGCATCTGGGGGTTTGAAAGGCTCAGGCAGAGCCTGCCCCAGCTCACAGTTTCCCCAGCACACTGTTTATAGCCTGCTTTCACAGCTTGCAGCAGCACATCTTTAATTACTAGGAAAGAATCCTGTCTTTAATTGTAGTTGAAAAAATAAGTCTCTTTGCAGGCCACGTAACAGGCTCCTTCTCAAGCGGGTTGAGCCGCAATTGTAATTGGAATATAAAGAAGTAAGGCAGTTAATTAGCTCTGCAGTTTTAGCTAAATGCTACATTGGCTTTTGAGTCATGGAAAAATCACCATTCCCAAGAGCATGGGTGAAACTGTCTGGACAGCTGCTGGAAATCCCAGTCCCCAGGGGTGACCTAGGGCATTGTAACTGCAAAGGCTGGGGATGGTAAAGCCAGGTAAAACTGGCTGGAAGCCATCACTTTGCTACAGCATGAGAACTTCCTTATATTGGTCCTATGACAGCTTAACTTGATATAAGTCAAGACCAGAGAATTGTCCTGTCTGAGGCACATGTTCCTACCCTGAGCCTCCCTGATCCTCCAGTGGGGTGATATGGCTTGGGGGAGGCTGGACAGGGGCCAGGGCCATACCAGGGACAGAGAAGCACAGGAGCTCTACCTACACAGGTCCAACCACAGCAGAACCAGTGCCTAGGAAGTATGCACTGAACAGTCTTGGCTCTGGCCTACCTTAAACATCACAGCAATTGAAGTGATTTACAGTAGACTGAAAAGCCTGTCATGTCTGTCCCTTGACAGAAAACTTAGGGTTGAAAACATCTGTATCTGATTAGCAGCCATCAGCCTGGGGCCCACAAAGGCCATGGCTCAGGCCTAGAGCACCATTAGCATCTGTATTTGGAGGCAATTTCACCAAGCAAGTTGCACTTCCTTCTGTGTCAGCCAGTTCTCAAGTTCTTTGATTTGGGTTTCTGCCTCATTTTCATAATTTCTCTGAAATTAATATACCACGGTTTGTTTTCATTTCTAAGACTGATGTTCTGATACAGTCTCAGTACCCAGACTGTTTAAAACAGAGCAACCTTTCTCTTGCTTACCCTGGTACAATAAAATCAGGAGACCTGACAATGCTAAACACACTCTAGGTAGCCATAAGCAGGCTTATCTACTGTTCACCTCAGTGTAAATATTTTCAAAACAAAATTAGGGAATAAGTGACTGTTCCAATTGTTCCAAGTCCTTTCTGCTTTAAATTGCTTCTCCAGCAGCTGTAGTCTGGGGGCTGGGGGTCTTGGAGATATCTGGCTCCATTCACCATTCATTCTTAAATGGTGTAACAGTTTTATGGCCTTCTCTTAATGATCACCCATTGTGTAATGGATTGCCAATCAAGGATCACTTAATGACAAAACAGAATAATTTAACCCCTATTCAAATGACAATGCCCAGAATTGCCCACGTAAATGTCTTTACACAACAGAAAGTTTTTTAGCTGAATGAGGTAAATAACATTAACAAGCTATTATTCACTAGCTCTTCCTCGCCAGTTACAAAAGACCGACCTTTGAACTCTGAACTTTTTCTTTGACTGATGGCCACCATTATAACATTTGTGTTAGTCATTTAAAACTGCAGGTGTAGCCACTCACAATACCTAATAAAATGTGTAGGCTTCGAGGGAGGAGAAACTCGGAGCTCACAGGAACAAAACTGCAAGAATTAGCAAGGGCATTTCAAAAGGATTAATGTCCCGTACTTGTCCCGCAGCACAGAAGGGCTGACACAGCAGTGGCTCTGCTGCCCGTGTCCCATCAGGACAGACCCTGGCATGCAGTGGCTGGAGCCGGGCACAGCTGGCAGCAGCTGCCCAGGAGCGCTGGCCTTTGGGGTGGTGCCTCTCACCGAGCATCTCCTTCTAAGGTCACTTAAGGAAATGTCACTTGGGATGCTAAATCACACAGATAGTCTTTAGAAAGCAGTTATCACCGCTGAATACTCCACCAAGGGACAAGTGTGTAGCGCACACTGACAGCTTCCCAGGCAGGGAAAGTTGGTGGTATCACTTTTTTTAGGTGACTGGTTATAAACTTATGAAAATATGAAACATCATGAACATGATGTTAAGAGACAGGAGCTGATGGGCAGGAGGTCTATAAGTACCTGCTCTCTCAGGGGAATACACTTAGGAAGAGAGAGGAGGTATTTTCAAATTGGATACAACCCCTAAGAATCTACAATAGACCAGTGATCATCCTAGGAGCTCTACAGAAACTAAAATTAGTGAATAACTTGCTTACTTTAAACCACAGCCTGGGGTTTGGTGAACTGACACAGCATAGGTGGCACCTCCACTGCACCTCGTTCCCTGTCTTTGATTTGGATGTGAATGAAAAGACAACTTGCAGAGAAGAAGTTACACATGACACAAAGTTACAGGACAGCAAGGCAAGCACCTTACTCCTTTCATTCTTTACACATTTACACATTTTTGATCTCTACACACTTTTGAAAAACTGAAACCAATTGAAAGTTAGTGCAAAAATAAGTATTTGTTTACTGCTTTTCACCAAAAGTGAATTTAAAAGGCAAATCAGTACAACACAGCCACTTATTGGAACCAGATTCTAAATTTGTACAGTATTTATAAGACTTGCCTTGCAAGAAAAGGGACAATATACTTTGATTTATTTTGACAATCTGAAATAAGCCACCTATGTTCCAGATAAAAGTTTCAACATTACTATCAATTCTGTGACAAAAATATGCACAATGTATTTGTCTAGTAATAAATTTAAAGACGTTTAAACATGGTTGTGGATATACTGCAATTGCAGAAATAAGGAACTTGATCAAATAACGTGTTCACTTTGAATTATTAATGCAGTTAGATTTAAATAATTGAAATATGAACTTTATTAATGTTTTGAGTTGAAAATAGTATCAAATTATGTAATAATATTTTAGATAATTACTATGTAACAGGAGCTAATCTAATGTAAGAAAAAAAAATGCAAAAGAAATCAGATGTTAAGAATGACCACTTGATTCCCACCAACACCTAGGGGAATTTAGGGATTCTAAATGCATAGTTTTATTTTTTTTTTTTGACATCCTTTGTACTGATGCCTCTCAAAACTATGCTGACCCCATCAGAAAAGGCTTACAGAATTTGCTCTCTTGAGTAGCTCCAATAGTCACATGCATATAAATATTACTGAAAAAGCCCCAAACAAACCAGAAAAAAACCCAACCAACAAAGTCAGACTTCATACCTAATAACCAGCCAGATAAGTCCTTAAGACCTGGTCACAGAACCTTAAGCCAAAGAACCAGAGATGGAGCTCCTGTTTTGGTACACAAATAGTTCAGAAAATCAAATTAAACCATCTCTCTGTAGTACCAGAATGGGTGACCCACAAATACAAATGGGGACCAGCAGACCTGCCCATTTCAGTCACTGCTTTAAACAAAGAACAAGTCAGGAGCGTCCAAAAGTCTTCAAATCCTCAGCACTTAACTGAATGAGATGGTCTCTATGATGAAAGAAGACACAAATCTACCTCCATGGTAAACACATTTCTGGCAAGTTCAGTAGGGATGATAAAGGAAGAAAGAAGGATACTTTTTTTTTTTTTTCCCCTGAGAAGATGGATGTGTATTCTTAGGCATGTCCCTGTCTCTGTTCTTGCTCTGCAAGGGAAAATATTGCAGCATCAGAGCTACGGGGACAGCTGGGCCAGAAACAGCTTCCACCCAGAATCGCTCAGCTGCAATCCAGTTAGCAAAACTGTACCCAAATAATGTATCACGTACCTTGATGAAGAGAACGGGAACAAAAGCTACAAGACAATTCTAGCGTTGACTGAGTCAAGACCAGGCACTTATAACCATTTCTGGTATCCACCTCCAGCAAGGAATGGAATCCCACTGCCACTGTTTTTTTCCCAATGTTCTTTAACATTCTTGTGTTTAACATAAAAGGCACCCACACATTGTACCAGAAATAATTACATGCCACACAGAATAGGTTAGGGATGCTTCAAATAATTGCCTACAGTGTCCCTGATGTGACGAGCAAAGGGCTGAGGGAGAACAAAGGAAGTTTATAAAGAAATCCACAAAAGATACTAGAGGCTGACATCACTTCGTTTTGGAATAGGTATGTTGGACACACCAACATACACAGCTTGTATTGAAGTACTTTCTTTGAGGCCAAAGAATCAAGAGAGAAGTTTAGGGAAATACCAAATATTCAAAAGCACTGAAAACCCCCAACTTTCCCATGAGATGGGCACAAACCACACTTGTAGTAGGGCTTCCTTTCCTTCCCCAGAACCCGTTACAGGTTACTTGAACTGCCTGGTGTCAGCCACAACCCCTGACCCGTGTGATGCCCCAGCTTGCTGGGGGTGAGGGCACACACATATCACCGCACGGGGACCTGACACGGTCTTATCTCAGGCCTTTTGCTGCTGACATTTGTCTCCGCTTCAAAACTTATTATAGCCACCATCTCCGCTTAAATTTACAGATACGTTTTAATTAATGGGGGAAAATGCGTTTATCTCCTCCGAGCAGTGCCTGGCTTCCAAGCGTTTGTTATCTCCGGTGTGAAATTTAGGCTGACAAGAATCAGCGCTTCCCACGCCGCAGCTCCGGCCGGGCGGGGCCGGGAGCGGGGCCGGGAGCTGCTGCCTGCACAAGTGTGCAGAGCACATCTGCCCGGCTCTGCCAGCCGGGGCCGTGTCACCAATTCAGCGTCAGAGAGGGAAATTGTGAGTAAATACCGCACGACGGAGCGGTGACCGCAGCAGTAGGGACCGAAGGGCCGAGCACTCAATCACAGCTGTGGCCGGCTCGGTGCTTTCACTGAGGATCTCCCTCCCCGTCTGCACCGTCCGAGCGCTGCCGCTCCCGTCCAGCCGCTCCCTGTCCCTCCTGCCCGGCCTGAGGATGCTCTGGGCGGGTGAGGATGCCTGAAACACCGAGGCTCGGCCACTGCTGCAGGAACAAGCCACTGCCCACCTCACACACCTAGACAGGGGCAAAAGACTGAGCAGACAGCATCAAGAGCGTGCCAGACACCTCTAATGTTTTTCTTAAATAATAACGTTTCTTGCTTTAAAATTGCCAGCTGAATAAATATGTGGGTCATATTATACCCATATAATAGATGTTTGTCATATCACACCCTTAAAAACACACAGGCCTGGGAAGGGTGGGTACAGATGGTTTGGGAACAAGGAGTTGGTTGACATGAATTATTACCCAGATTCTGAGTGCCTTTGAACAACTTGTTTCAGCTTATTGGAGGTAAATCTGAGGAGCTGGAGCAGTTACTGCCCACTTTGCCTTAGTTCCCTTCTTCATGAAATGAGAAGAAATCTGAGACTCTGAGTGACTGTGGGGATTATCTGCAGATCCTGTGAAATGGTAAAACACACCAGCTGAATAAGGTTTATGAGGGAAGATACCAAATTCTTGTTCATCATTTTGTTTCTTTCTTTCCCCTTCACTCCCATTCTCATTGCTTATTGATTTTTGTTTCCAGCTGACATACGAGCGACAGCCTACATTAAGACAACAGCAACTGAAGCATCGGGAAAGTCAACATCACTATATAGCATTAAGAAATCTGCTGTTTGATGATGCACATTTACCACTCCAAGAAGTGCCTTAGGGAAATACAATCATGTCTGAAGGGGGACTAGAACTAGGTGGGTGGGCTTCAAAAAAGCACTGCTCTGCATGATGTCCAGTAGGAGAATCCCTTTCAAAAACAGTGAGATGGATGAGCTGTCATCAACCCACTTCATTCCCTGCTTTGCAGGACGCTCATAAAATGGGCAAAGGACAGTTTTGGTTTGTTCAATGCATGATAAATATGCACAAAAGGTGATTGACATGAAGAAAGTGCAAGTGTGGCAAACTAAACATATGCTTCTGGAGGCACTGATCTACTAGAATAACTCAGGCGTGTGTATCCTCTAGCTGCTGAAAGACTAACTACCACTTTAAAACAATTGAAATCCCTATATATTGTGAGTATAAGCTCTTAATTAATTTGCCTTATTACATGTATCAACAGCTAGACAGAAATGGAGCTTAACAGCAATTTATCTTCAATCATGTTTTGAAGCCAACACAAATATTCCTACAATTCACCCTGCTTTTGACTCACTCTAAGTGGAAGCAAAAGGGCTCAACCACTGCTGACATGAGCATTGTAAAAGGTGTAACCTGGCTTAAATCAGTCCCAGTGACTCTTCTTGTGCCAGCAATGAACTGGAATCTCTGCCTTCACTCATGACATTGAAATTGAGAGAATTTAATGTAAGAATAGCTACGAATGAACTCATGAGACTCTTACCCTTTCATGAGGTATCACAGGCACCAGGATTGTATGGTCCCCAGGCTGCATTTTGATTGCTAGGCAGGGACATTCGCCTTTGCTTGCTATGGAACACCAATTGTGCTCCCTCACCAAACACTTATGCAGTGCACAAACCTGTACACAGGCTTCCACCGAGGCGCTCCCACTTCTCCTGAACCCACAGTGGAACAGGAGCCTCTGCTCTGGGCTGACAGCAGCTCCTTCCCATTACACAACCCATTGAGGGAGCACATCTCCAGCTGGGCTTCTCCGTGTGTAGGACACACTCATTAAAGGTACTGGAGGAGCAATGGAACAGGAAAGATTCAAAACAAAACAAAACCAAGAACAAACTACAATACCATCACCTTCATACACACATACACAAAAAAAAAAAAAAAAAAACCAAAAAAACACAACAAACCACAAAGTAAAAAAAAAAAAAAAATTAAAAATAAAAACAGCATGTGCAGGAATAAAGGATTCAGAACCTGCTTATTCTGTCCAGCTTTTTGTGTTGAGATTTTCACCAGGAACCTTACCAGTGTTTAGTGCTGATGAACACAGACACCACACTCTTTGACTTGGCCATTGCCTTAGCCTTAAACCACCAGGGCTCTTAGCCTAGACTTGACTTAAGCAGGTAAACAAGGAACTTCCTCCAGGTTTTGCCATTCAGCTCCATACAAATATTAGTAAGGTAACTCCAAAATCCAGATGCTCAAACCTGAGGAATGGTTCCAGAAGGGCAGCAATCTTCAACAGACTCAAGGAGAGACAACCTTGCTGAGACAGCTGGTCCATATTTGTATTCTCCAGTTTATTTAGTCTTCCTCTGATTATTTCATTAGCTCTTCACTTTTTTAATGAGTGTAATCCCACAACTCCCCAAGCATGCACACTACACAGCCTGTCCCCAGAAATTAACTCTTTTTGCCTTTTATAAAGCTCCCTTGCAAACAGACTGCTCCATACCGTACACACATATCCATGTAACTGACACAATTTGCCAATTTGCCAAAGGGTGAAAAACTCTAAGCTCCCTTTATTTGTATTGCTGCTGAGTGATCTCAGCCCCAGTGACTAAGAGTCAAGCAGCGAGCTGAGGGGAGATGCCATGCTGCAGCTATACTCACCTCAGCTGCAAGCAGCAGAGCTGCCATCTTGCTAATCAGCTTTAATTTAGCTGTCTCACAGCTTCATAAGTAAATAAAGACTTACTTAGTGTCAGAAATATCAGTATTTAACCGTAGAGTTAAAAAAGTATGGTAATTAAAAGAGTGCCACAAGTCACAGCTCTGTGCAATCCTAACAGATTGTAGGGTTTGCCTTTTTGAACCTCTCAGCACGTTTAGAAACTTGAGTAAAACAACAAAAGGTGTTAATAGCTTTAAGGCGAGCACCATGCTGATAGATTACCCATTATGGTTACCCACTTACAGCGAAATGGCAAATAGGTTTGATCAATTCGATTTTAATGCAAAGTGGAACTTGAAAAAACCAGCAATGAGCAAAGAGAAGACCTTTTGTTGCTAATGTGTCTGAAAAAAAGCACTTAATTGAGGTCATAATAATATTAGCAGTTATTCACCATCAATAATTCAGCCTTATTTATTACTACACGGTAAAGTTCTGTCAAACAGGAATCGTTCAGGCTTTGTTATACATGTTAACACGAAGCTAGCTGTTGGATGACTGGTATATATTTCACCAGCTGCTCAAACCTGCGGGATAGCAAGAACTAATGATATTCTTTCTTGGTCCTTGCATTACATAATAGTTAATTTGCTGCATGCAGAAATATATGTTACAAATATAATAGTCCCACATCAAGTATGCATAATAAAAAAAGCATTATATCTGAAACAGTGACTAACTAATCTTGCCTGAGCTATCTGTCATATGGAAAACAATTTCAATTCCTGCATGATTTAGTACTCCTACAGCAGGAGAAACATAAATTCTGCCTTTTCACACAGTTCTAGTCACCTGTGATTAGTTATCTTTAAAAAATCTAAACGAACGTATAATTGTACAATTATATATGCAAACTCCAGTGTTAAAATTTAAAATGTATTAGTCTCGTAAAATGGCTCATTAATCTCTGGGTCTTAAAGGACATACTTGTCCAGTAATGAGCCAAATGCAGGAAATATGTGTGTGATGGTGGACGGGGGAATTTTACCTCATAAGGCTTTGGTTGGGTTCTTTTTGTTTGTTTTGTTCCTGTTTTTAACCTTAGAATAATTTTATTCCGACAAAGTCTGTGCAGCAAACATGAAGAAGTTGTCAGTGACAAAGTCAGTTGTAGTTCTCCGGTCATTAACTATGGAAATAAGCTGTTTTGAGGAGATTAGTTTTTCCTTATACACGATATTCATGGGTTTATAACAGCTATATAATTACTGACTGGAACTGCAACCAGAAAGGTTGGGCAGGAATATTGATCTCTCCGTGTCTGCTAATGACCACTTCTCCGCTGCGCTGATGGAAGGAAACCTTCTATTAGATTTTTACCACTTTCCTCACTTAAAAAAAAAAAAAAAAAAAAAAAAGGAAGATCATAGGGGCACCTGCGAAATACGAAATACAAAGCGTGTCCCACGTAGAGAGTGTCAGGCAGCGCTCGGTGCGGCAGCTCGGGAAGGAGCCGGGGGCGGGGGCGGAGCGGGGCAGCGCTCGGGGCAGCGAGCCCGCGGGGATGGATGGGGATGCGGATGCGATCCCGGGCGGGGGGAGCCGGCCGCCCCTCCGGGAGCTAATCCACTTGGCAGCGCTGAGATGGCTCCTTGAAGGAGCTAAAGTAGGCTGACACAATGGCCTGCGAGGCATTAAAATGTAGGAATTAAAAACTGTTAAATTGCACAGAGGGATTCTTAACCTCAGCCCTTTGGCAACAGTGATGCTTCTTCCCTTTTCTTCTCCCTCGCCTCTTCTTGAAAGCGATTTGCCTTTTTTTTTTTTCTAAATGCCTCACTCATCAGAGCACACTAATTCTGCATGCCAGTTCCCTGCCGTACACAAACCCTGTTAATGAAGTGAATAAGGCATCTGAAAGCCTCCCTCGAAAAAATAACTTTGTCTTCTCCCGGCTGTTCCTGCCCCTCTTCTGCCCTTCTCCCTGCCCTGTTCCACAGCCATGGCCAAAACAACCATCGTCACTCAAAAGCGCCTCTGGATTCATAGATGCTTTGGTCCTGCAAATGTAAGATCTGCAGACAAGCCTTCCTCTGCAATTGGGGCCGTGCAGGTTCCGGGCACCATTTGAGTGAGAAAGGTGAAGTTCTGTGTTGTTTAAGTCGACAAGCAAACGTTCAAAACGATTTTAAACTGGGGACAATTATTGTTTGCCCTGGAGCTTAAATGGATATGAGCTTTTACATTTTTTTCCTTTTTTTTTTCTTTTTTTTCCCCTGAAACGCAAGTCATCCTCAGGCTCAAAAACTGACGTGTGGTTCCTGACAATAATAGGGTATCACTCAGCCACTTTGTAGAGAGCTGCCAAAAGACACGACTCTTCTTCCCTGGCTGGGGGGTTGGTTTGGGGTTTTTGTTGTTTTTAAACAGCGTGACATTTTAAAAGTTATTAGAGCATTAATGCTGCTTTTTAATGAATAAAGCTTTATAAAACTACTGATAGGGAATTAACATAAGTTTACCTCTGAATGCAAGTCTCTTTTTTTTTTTCTATTTTACTATCCATTACTTCATTAAATCAACACAGAAAAAGACTAGCCTTGCCAAATTTCTCACTGCACATTCCACTGTTTGCCCATGACAGTATTTGAATGTGCTTATTATTTCTAGTAAAGCCCTTATCATTTTCACTGTGAAATTTAAATCACCCTGATCCAACTCTTCTTAGCTAAAGTCAGCTTTATCAACCACAAGAGATGTGGGATTTTAAAAAGATCTGAGTAAATTCACATTGTTTGGATAAACTCATTCAGGGGGTTCAGCAAATGAAAGCTGAAATAGATATGTATTCCAAGGAGGTTATGGACTGCTCAGAAACAAAGAAGTTAAAGCATAATTAAAAAAAGAAAAAAAAAGTTAATAGTATCAGTATCTTTTTAATGAGGGCATTCACGGACCAGATTTTGAATTGGTATTTCTGTGCCTCCACAATAATTCAAGTGAAAAGAAAGAAAAAAAAAATAAAAACAACTCAAAACATTAAACTGTTTACACAAGGATTTTTTTTCTAGAATCCACTCTGCTATGTTATCTGGTCAGTGTTGTGCTATCAAAAAATGTTAAGGGCTGCATTTATGCATTATCCCACAATTTAAGTAACTGTGTATCATGTATATTTAAAACCATCTCTCTGTAGTTTTAATTATCTCAGTCTGCAGGGAAAAAACGCAGCTCCCATGCCTGAGACCGAAATGAAAGTGCTGCACGCTGACAGCTAAGATGTCTGTCCTAGCTTGTTGAGATTTCCTGTAAAATTTGCATTGAAAAGGCAGCTTTAAATATACTTAAAATAAAAAGAGCATTTGCATCTAATTTGCTACACTTGCAGTATTAAAGTTTTATCTGAATAAAGACATGTCAAATGGATTTATATAGTTAAGCTGATAGCTTTTAAAGTCAACACAGTAACATCAGCTAAATTCAACAAAGTAATGGCAGCAGCTAATGGCATTTATTAGTTTATCATCATTTACTTAAAAACCATAACACAGATCATTTTATTTTCACATTACTGTTTGTGATTCTTTGACTCAGTTTGTATTGATTCCACAAATTATGGCAGAAACTGACATTTATCTAACAGAGTTTTCCAAGCTATAAAGGTTGGCTTTAGTGGGAAGCAATTGAGCACTTGCCACACAATGGTTTGAGCCATGGTAGAAACAACCGTCTTCAAATAAACACATTTGGCAACCATTTTAAAATGCGATTGTTGCTTGTCTGATAATGACAGAAGGGTTTTTGTTACTGATAAGGCTCTTATTACAAACCACTGCCTATGTAATCTACAGCTTGATCACACAAAGTGCTAAGCACACTCACCCAGCCCAGCAAAGAGCTGAAGCATTAAGCTTTGTTTTGAAGATATGCATAATAGCAAGCAAGGCTTTTTACAGTACTTCTCTTCTGCAGACCTCAAAGAACTTCACAAAACAGATCATTGCTGTTTACACAGGAGGAAACTGAGGCTGAGAGAATCCAAATCACACCCAGTGCTGCAGTGGGACTTGTGTCCCAGTTTAGTATTCTGCACACTGGGTTTTACTGCCACCTTACCTTCCTATTGACTTCAGAGTGTCATTATCACTTGCCCAGACTGCAGTGGAGCTACCTGCCAAAAGTACATGTTTATTATAAACATTGTTGAAGGGTCCAGAATGTTACAGAACAATTTTTTTTTACTCTAAATCCATGGTAAAAACCGGGCTTTTTTAATGCATTACGGTCTCAAACTTCTACTAAAGTTGCCTTTTTACCCCTCTTTTTAGCAATAATTGATGAAGCCTAAAAATTTTGCCATGAAACATTCGGCAATATTTTATTGCCACCATAAAAACTATGCACACACAGATCTTGGTTTGTAAATATCATGGGCGTGGGTATGTACATGTCAACACTTGGGTTTACAACTGCATTTGAAAATTACATCAAAAGTTTCCAATCATGAGATCTACTCTCTTCCCTGGTGACATCTATGCTTGTTCTTCAGTGGAAGAAAAAAATCCAGCTGAGCTGGAGATAGGGTTTATTTTCAGAACTATCCATGGAGGTCAACATTCTTGCTAAAAGGAGGCCCATGTCTAATTCCCCATGTCATATCCTAAACCTTTAATTCCAAAGAATCACCAGCTTCTCTCCTTTTTTCTTTGTTTTTGGGGATTTTTTTTTTGTTGTGGGGTTTTTTTTTGGGTTGATTTTGTTTTTGTCATTTGGTTTGGATATTTTTGTTTGGGTTCTTTTTTGGAGTTCGTTTTGGTTTGTTTTGGTTTTTGTAGCAGACCATATTCCCAAGAAAAGTGACAATCACAAGTCACATTTGGCAAGAGTTTGAAATGATCATGCATTGTTTCATGCCATTTATTATAATTCTCCCACAGCAATGGTCTTTGTTCTGCTGTGTCCTCACCCTGAACTCTGGCTTCTATTTCAGCACACATTTGTAATTCTCGATCCCTGGGCTGAAGAGCTCAAACCTCTGGCTCACCAGAGCAGCCTGAGACAGCTGGAGCAATGGTTTCTGAGGCATACCCATCCTTCTTGAATCACCGGCTCACAGCTGGCCAACTTTCTTATGTCTAAGTGCTGCATCGGGCAAGAAGGAGAAAGGAGCTAAAAACCGTATTGGCTTTCACTTGGAGCCCCAGTCTGACCTCCTTCAGTTCAATAGGAAATCTGTTCTGATTTAAACAATGCCTGGATCGAATATTTATAAAGTTTTATTTAACTGAAGATTACTTGTGAAAAACTACTGCAAAAATTGATTTGGGGTAAAAAATTGAGTAAAAAACTTTACCTATTTTGCTGTATACATTCTCTTCCTTCAGCTCGTGGAACACAGTTGTAACCTACTAAAAATGCACATTATATTTTACAGCTATTTCAGTCATGCTGGACAGAATGACAACCCCAGAAATTTCCATTGTGCCACAGAGACATGACGTTCTCCTCGGGACTGGAGGGGAGACAGTGCCTCTAGCAAGACACCTCTGGAGGGGAATGTTATGGCAGGAGTGTTCTGAAACAAAAGGCCAGAGCCAGGTAGCTACAGCACTGCAAACAGCATCACTGCTTAAGAAGTAGGGCAGCTTAAAGGAGAGAGAGTTCTATTCAAAGTCAGAGAGAAAAAAACAACCCCTTGGTTTCCATCCAAATGCAAATAGAAAGCCAACGTTGCAGCTGAAGAACTGGTTCCTGCCAGCTCCACCTGAGGAGCAGGGCATTTTGCACAGTAGCAGTTAGAGCCTCCAGATGGCTTTGAGTACAGCCCCTAAGCAGTTTAGTTTAACCTGAAGACCCCAGGGCCTGGGAGAAATTTCCCATCCCTCATCACAAGGATGGGCTGGGGGATTCCTCTGAGCACTGATTCCTTTGGAGTAACACAAAGCAGAGCAACCTCACAAGGTTCAGGTCGTTTCAGCTTCACCTCACTGTGTCATGGTGAGTTTTCCTTTTTATTTCAATCGTCCTATACTTCAGACAGCTTATTCCTAACTTGGGCTAGCAAAGACCATTCTCCACTTTCATTCTCCCCCACTGAGACCCTTCCTGTGCCACATAGGAGTCAAACAACAGCACCCCAGCTGGTGTCTGTATGGTAGCAGGCAGGACAATGTCAGCCAGAATACAGGGCCACATTCTTAACTGATGCAAATTATCCTAACTTCATTTACTGCAGTGGAGTTCTTGGTGTTTTCTATCAGATAAGGATGTGGACTTTAGCATTAATCATGTGCAGAGAAAAAACCCACCATTTCAAGCTTCATTATGAAACAAGTGCTACATTAGCACAGAGCATGGAAAATCTCAGATTTTCCCTTTAATGATCTTGAAGATTATGTGCAGCAGGAAAGAAGAAGTGGAAAATCTATCATAAATGTCATTGAATATTTTTAATAGCTGAAAGCTAGGCTTTCTTTAACATTCTTGCCTGAAAAAAAAAAAAAACCAAAAAACTAGAGACTATTCATTAACTAGAAGCAAGGGGATTGGTTTTTCATTATGCTATGTCTGTGAGACAGCACATAATGGAAAGACAAAGTTCTCAGGCCCAGAGACAGCATAAACTAGGGGGGAAAAGTAGATAGGCAAGCACAGCTATTTTAAAATATATTATGTGCAAGCATAGAAACAACTGAAAAATCTCAGGATGCAGTTATTAAATATTGTCTGTTGTAGCCTGATCTTTTCTCAGCCTTGGCAGTCACTACACATCATCTGATGGCACCAGGAAATACCTGTGCTGGGGACTTGCTTCCCAGCATCTCTGGGGACAGCTGCAGACAGGTTACATGAGTGAAGGCTGCAGTGGAGTCCCCTGCTCCCTGGTCTTGTGTGGTAGGTGCACAGAACACTGCAATTGTAGACAGGCAGCAGAGGCTGCTGCTTGAACTGACTGCTACTTTAACTTTACCATGAAAGAAAACCTTCCTCAAGTCAATCTTTCCCAAGGCCTGGTCTCTGCTCAGGCACCACCCAGTCTGCTTCAGCTCCTGTGCACCTCCCACACCTGAGGTTGGCTTAGGCTTGAAGAAACCCTCTAACACTGTCCATCCTCACCTCAGAACAAGAGGCAGAGCCTCAGTTCCTACCAAAGCAGCCATGGAAATCACAGCTTTGTGCGCTGTCTCAGCAGGCTCTTATGAGTCTGAGGCAAACTGACACCAAACCTTGACAAGTGTCCATGTAGTAAGAATAATGTTTGACAGGAGGACATAAAGAATTGGTCCAGAAGGTTGTAGCTGTGATAGTGTTTCTACAAGGAGATGAACTTACTTCCTTTAGATGGCTGTGTGAAGTTAAAGCATCTTCTCTCTTTCACAGGAACTGGGATTCTATTAATTACATGTTATTTGCTAAAAAAAATAAACAAAAAATGTTCTTGAATATTGTCTTCTATGGGAAGGGAACTAAGCCCGCATGTAGTGCTGCATTTCACTGAAGTTTTTAACAGAATGAATACCCCAGAAGACTTCACTTGAAGAAAGGAACTGTCAAGTACTACAACCTTTATAAAAATCATCAGGTTACTTTGAATGCATGTGGGTGACGGTTACAAAAGGTTTTTGCTTGGCTACGTTTTATCACACTCCTTAATCATGCTGCCAAACTTAATTTCATTTGCTCTTGTCTACAAAAAATTTTAGTGTCTCTATTTCTACAAAACTATATCCACCTTGTGTCCTTATCCCACAGAAATATTTGAATGTAGGAAAACCAGCCCTTTTTTATTTCTTTCTTTCCCTTATAGCCTTTTAATGACAAGTTTACCCTCTTTTTGGAGTCAAACTTTTGCCAAACAAAACAAACCACACCACAACAACAAAACCTTTTTGAGAAAGAGAGGAATGAATATGCAAACTACACAATTACAAATAGACAAATAAAAAGAATAACAATAGAATTGTAATTAAAACATTACCATTTAGTTTGTGGACTGATTTCATGCTCCCCTTCTCCAGTCTTTCATTTAGAGTTGGAGGGAGAAGTAGAAATCCCTTGGTCTCATCTGCTGAACCTGTAAGGCCCAAGAGTTATAAAGTCAGTTCTACCTGTGCATGGCCTGTGAGTTCCCATGTATGTTTACTGAAGAATGATTCCTGCAGAGCCATTACATTTCATTTTTTAATACCAAAAACTCAGGTCCTGAGAAACTGTTTTACCCACTTATCATCAAATAATGTGCCAAGTTGAACAGTAATCTGCTAATCAGTCTTTCCTACTAAGGTCTATTCTATTGTCTGCATTTGAGATAATGAATATTAAAATTGCACAATTCATCCCACAGGGTGTTTTTCAAATTATGCAGAGCACAATAGAATCCATTTTCTTGCTGTTGAAATTCCGCCTTCTTCAGGGTGGAAACACAGGAGATATGGATGAGTGGAACACAACACTGCAGCACAGAGGGGAGGAGAAACCCACGCCAAATATAGCAGGGCAATCCTTTAATCCTACAGAAAAATAAAAGGTTCTTGGGTGTTTGAAGCCTAATTTGATATCATCAGGCACTGTGCACAAAATCAACCATGCCTGTGTGTAACCCAAAGGTGCCAAACCTGTGCAGAGGGAGCAGGTTGTGTAAGGAGTGACAAGATCAGCTCAGGCTCCTCAGCCTCACACATGGATGGGCTTTGATTTATGTGCAGGACAGGAAGGGTTATCTAATAGGAAGAGAACAAACACTTGTATGTGCAGGTCCAGAAGAAAATCTAAGCAATCTAATTTATAAAGTACTGCCCCAGAGAGGTGAAATGCAGAATCAGCCTGGCTGGGTGCTGACCAGGTATCCTAAAATCTCTGTTCTCTGGAAGCAAGTGAACAACACAGGAATTCACTGTAGTTTAGCTGTATAATAACATTATTTCCATTTATTAAATGATAATTATTTAGAGTGCAAAAGTTCACAGACAGTTTGAACAAAACCAAAACTTTGGAAAGTAATCTCTAAGGAGCAAAACTTCTGGTGGGTTTGGTGAGAGAAAAGGCCCAGACTGAGGGTCTCTGCAAAGGTTTTAAAAACTTTACCTCAAGAAACTTCCAGGTCTAGAATGAAACAGGAGATCTTTTCCAAAAACCTAGCCAGAGCTGCCTGTTCATTTACAATTGGTAGAATATTTAGCTCACAATTCCATGCTGTTTTCAGACCAGGAGAGAACCTTCTAAATTTCTTCCAAAAACCAAAAGTAGAAGTTTCTGTGGTGGGGCAGGGATAGAGGCTGAGTAAGGCCATACTCTGCAGCTTCAGTGGTAGCTTATCATCCCCTTCCCTCCCATCCAGAACTTCTCCAGCCTGGCAAAATCAGACTTTTAAAAAGAAATAGAAAAATGCAGTTTATCGTGTTAACATCCCTCCTTCTTTAAGATATACTGTACGGGTCATAACTTATTCTTTTTAATAAAAAAGAAATAAATTTACCTTTTGGGTGTCATTTCTGACCACTACTGCCCCTTTTCTAAAGCCATGAGGCTTTACAGTAGACAGCCTGATGGAATTCCAGTTCACAGCTTAATTTTCCTCCTGATAAAAGAGACAAAAAGTTCCTTTCAGTAAAAATAAAATTTAATATGGTCCGCAAATTTGATATATTACAACCTCCGACCTCAGCTTAATTGTTCACAAAGGGCTAACGGTACCCCTGGCAAGTAAATGACTTCTACAGAGTGTTGCAACTCTGATAGCTGAAGAGAAGGGGAGCAGCAGCCTGACAGATAATCAAAATTTTTAATGTGAACCATAGTGAGAGAGGTTATTCAGAGCACAGCCAGACTGTAGGAGCCTTCTGCAGCTGCCACAGCAGCTCCTTAGGATGAGAAATGCTTAACCATCATCCTCACTCAACTTTGTTAAGTGTTGCTGCTGTTAGTCACCAAGCAATGGAGTCTGACACTTTACAGCAGCAGACAGCAGCAGTCTGGGGTCTGCACAGACAGAAACATGCTACTTAAATTTCGTTGGGGCCAAAGCTGCCCCTGTTCTGTGGCTCTCAAGAGCTTTTCTTAGAGGCTGACAAGGAACCAAGGGAAAGACTATGAAGGCAAAAAGAAAAGAGTGATGCAAACATACCCACCACTGGCCCGTGGAGGCTGACCTTTAAAAGGCTACAGCAGAGAGCAGGATTTTAGTGAGGCAGGCTCCCGCAGGCCATAGGGGGCAAGGCAAAGGCTGGGTGGAAGAGAGCAAGGGGGAAGAAGTGAGGTTTGTCCCGGTTGTTTTGATTTGAGGAGTTGGGAGAAGATCAAATTTGTCTCTGACTCTCCTTACCATGTGCTGTCCTGAAGAAGACCACAGACACCCAGGTGCATTCAGAGTTGCTGTGCAGAGAATGAACCCATGGAGCTGAAGGGACCACACCACCAAAGAGGTCCTTACTTCCTTTTTCTACTGAGAGCACACAATACAACATACTCAGTGGCTGGAAGACAGCATGACCCATAAGCTGCTTTACTGTGTTGTTTTTATTATATTGGATAAAAGCAGGAAAATTACACCGTTTTCCCCACAGCTGATTTGGTTGCTAAAGGAGAGATGGGTCAGGGACCCACACAGGTGAGAAATGCTCACTTGCACAGTCTAAAGCATTCTAGCTGCTCTTGGATGTTGAAAAGCCAGCAGCAACAAAAAGCATTTATTTTCTCTTTGTTAATCTGGGTAACACTTTGCAGCAATATGACATCATAAATGATTATGCTGAATAAAAACAAGTACAGTCTGCAAGCATGTCTATAAAGAGTGCACAGCCAAAGTGCTGACTGTGTGCGTACATTTGCACCTTACCAGGCTCAGGTCATTAGCAGATGTACTTAAACAGAGAATGCTGAATGCAGTTTCCTCCTTCCCCTCCTGATTCAGTTTGGGGTCAACAACATCAAACAGCTCCCACAGAGAGCACTTGCAGCCCCCTGAGACCACCAACAATTGCGTTTGTCCTGGCTACTGCTGCTCCCCCTCAGGGTATGCTCCCCAGTGGGCTGCCCCTCATGAGCTGAGGCTGCAGCACAAAGGAACCCAAACTGTGTCCTACCAGCAAAAGGAATAATAAACCTGCCAGCTAAGGGCATCAATGCTTGATGCCTCCTCCCCAAAACAAGGAGGGCAACAGCAGCCTCTGTACTGCCCTGCAGGGGCTCTCCCCAGGCCAGGGAAAGGTCCGTCCTCTGTGGCATCACCCTTGTGAGCACACACCCGAGGAGCTGCAGCACCACAACTCTGCCACACACCACTGACAATCATGTTTGGCTTCCTGACAGGCAAAAAGGATGGTGAAAACTATACCTGTCTTCTTGTTGGTGAAAGGCAGTTGAGCTACCCACATGCGCAAACCAAAGGGAAAGAACTTTTCCAGCTCAACAGCCAAAATCTCCAGCCTATTTCTAAATTAGGGATGCTGATATATCCAGCAGCAGCCACTAGTCATGTTAGCTGTTTCAGTGTCACTGGAAAGCAACTACCAAAGCCTTTAGAAGTTCATATTTCAATTTTAAAGCTGAGGCTATTTTAGCTAACGTCCCCAAGGCAATTGTCTGGTCAAATGTCAGAGTTTTATACTGCTAAAGGAAATCACTATGTTTATGAGATCTCTGCAGTTTGGGAACCACATTAAACCCCATTTGAGTTTCTCAGATTATACTGTGTTGTGGATATCTCTCTTTTCCCTGTGTTTGGAACATATCTCAATCTCCTTGTATTCCTATGAGGCCATTGAAAATATCTCCCTCTGTCGTATTCAAATATGAGCATCACTGTAGGATTTTTCTCCACTAATTCACTTATTAAAAAGGAAAAAAAATTTTTCAATTGATGTTGTTTCTGCATGTTTCTGAGTCTGATATCCTGCAAATGGGTAATCTATTTACTTTTTCATTAGAAAAACATTGCTTGAATTTTGGTATTTCATAGCTAATGCCAAGCTTCAGACTTTCATTTAACCCTTTAATGCCCAAGATTCCCCTTCCTTTTTGTCTCTCTGGGCTTCTTGGGTTTTTGCCCTGCCCACAGCATTACTGACACCAGGGATTGGCTGTTTTGCTTTGGCACAGGCTCAGTGCAGATGTTCCTGTGGCTGCAGACGAGCTCTGTCAGCTGCCCTCCACATGAGTTTCAGCCTACCCATGTTCATGAGCTGGTTGCACCTCAGAGATCCCCTGGCCATGCAATTTGGTCTAAGCCATTTGGAGTCTTACATATCCACTCAAGTAATGCGTCTTGAAAGCATTTCTTGATTTGCAGACTTTAAAACCCCATATTTTCTCCACTACTACACTAAAGGGCTTGTTCTTCTGCCAGGCCTGAGTTGTTAAAACACTTTGCCTTTTTTCTAGCAGTGGGCTTGTTCTCAGGTTTTTAATGTCTCCTCTAGTTTGGGGTTTACACATGTCTGAGTGTCATGACACCTACAAGCTAGCACAAAATTCCATGTACAGTTAATCCCACTGAATTTGTCAGTTCAAAGAGCTTGAGATGCCCAAAAAAACCTATGGAAATGTGTTTAAGTTTGGTTTTGAAAGAAGACTTGGCCAGATAAGCTGACTGCTACACTATATGGAAGCACTGATGATGGACAGAAACGTGGAGGTTCCTACTCCAAGAAGCTTTCTTCCCAAAGCTTTTAACTGACATGCCTTACACTTATTTTGTTAATATTTAAGGCTACTCCTAGAGTAATCTGTATTGAAGACTTTCCTTTACAAAACCCAATATGAATAACACACTATCTGATGAGAAGCTACACCTTTAACCACAGAAGGGAATGAAGTCCCTTTCGTGTTTCCATGAAAAACAGTGTTCTCTCCTCCCAGTCCCCTGTGTGTGGTTACGTGACCAGCACTGGCACAGGACTGCAGGCACTTGCCCATACACAGGAGCTCCCATGTCTGAAACAGGTCAATGCAAAAGAAGCATTTTATTAGCGAGAGAGAGGAAAATAATATTCACAGTACAGTTTTTCTTTCTATGGTCAAGGTTGGGTTTTTTTCAGCTTTGTAGTTTTCATATTTCTGCTAGATCCTCCCCATCTTTGAAAAGCAACGGTACCAGATGCAGAAAAGATAGCACTGAGCAAAGCCTGGAAGCTAAATTTTCTGATTATCTTTCATATAATGAGCATCTGTACTTTTTACATTTTATTTATCTAAACAAGTACCTCCATTTCCTTCTGGTATTTTTTTTCCTTCATGTCATTGGCTGACACCCAAGTAGGCAAAGTATTTTAGTGCCATCCCATTTCTAGGTTCAAATAAAATTTCTAAAAAATTAAAAAGAAAGAAACAGTGTAAGGTTGATCACACACTTGTTATTAAGTCAAAGCCGGATTCAAGTGTTTGTGTGAGGTAGAATTATCTCATTCTTTTTGTCTGTGTCTTTCTGTGATCTACCAGTCAAGTATGTGATTGGATTTCAGCTCAACAAAACCTTAAATTACACACCTATTGTGCCTGAGCTAAGCCTAGTTTCACAGCACTGGAGAAGGCTCCTCACTGCTCTTTTGGCACTGTTCGATCTGGCTCCTGCTATCATCCGCAGGTTGATGAATGAGTAATAGGATTAGAAAGTCTCATCTCTGAAATGCTATAATTGTCACATTTGGTGAATTGACAAAGGCTTGGGTGATGGAGAGGTGCTCCATAATGTAAAGTCATACATTCAATCTGCACTCACTGGCCAAGGCTAGGAGAATGGGAGGAATAAAAAGAATCCCTTCAGCTCCCCATTTGTCCAGCATACACAGATATCTCACCCTCTAAATTAGCCTTTTATGCATGAGTTTGTTGGAAAGCAGAGTGCTCTGCTTCTTAGAGGCTCTTATCTCTCTGGAAGGAAGATGATATACTTGTTGATTCTTTGGTTAGTGCATGAGATTAAAAAGTCTAGCAGGGCCAGAGCAGGGGGCAGATTTTCATGTCTACCCAGCAATCTCCAATTCAAAACACCAGGGGAGAGATTTTCCCCCAGGCAAGCAGAAAAGCGCAGCTCAAGCCTTGACTCAACAGTTGAGGATCTGAGCCTCTGTTTCCACATGGACTGACTTTCCGTCCACCACCTCAGGGTCAGTAGCACACTGTTTCTGACAGAATTTCCACACTCTCTCCACAGGTAGGCCCACCTGTATCAGCCAAGATGTATCTGAAAATGGACAAAAGTTTTCAGTGGCTCCTATTCCAAGTCTCTTCTAAAAGGTAGATGTCCAAGGAAATTTACAAGCCAGGCTTGGATAGATGCTTTATTAAGATACACTGGAGACTTACCTGCCTAAATAGCTATGTGGACATAGTAGTGAACAACTTAACAGCAGAAAACAAACAGAAGGAAAATAGGTTTTACTTACCCTTTCTCCTATTTACTATTTTAACTTTCACTGCTTACAAGCAATGGTGAAAACCTTGTTTTCAAATAGAAGAATGGAGAATAAAAATAATATAAAGGAGTAGTTCTCTATTCCAAAGCACCATCAGCACTGCCTTCTCCTGAGAAATGGCTTCTTGCCATGCATACAAATTAACATAGAACTTTATTCCTGTTCACCTTTTATTAAAAAAGAATTTCAGAAGCCAACATCACTTCTGCTGAAAGAATGTGTCCCCAAATGCTCTACAGATGCAGCATGTGAGGTCAACATTCACCATCCCCTTTCTCTGTCAGTGTGAGTTTCACTTTAATTACAAGTGCATGTTTTGCACATTGTAAAACTACCCCTGGCTCTGACCACCATAAGAAAAAGAACATTTAGCTCAGGAAACAGTAGCTGACCCTGTCTGCTCTTTTTCTTCCTTGGCATCAGCTAAGACTATTAACACCTTATGTGTGTTGCCTGTGTGTCCCACATATGTGTGCTCTGCATCCATTTCATGCAGTACCTGTCATAAGTGCATACTCAAAGCTGCCCACTGGGAATTCTCTGCTTTGTTTGACTCCTCTTCTTGCTGTCTTGCTTAGCTATTGAATTCATCTGCTTGACAGAGAAACCTTTCTGTGTATTAAAAGCTTTGTCCTTGGAAAGCTGTGACATTAGACTTAAACACATAGAGGCCTTTTTCACCTCCCACTTCACTTCCTAATTATTCATTCCCAACAGAGGAAACCAGGAGAAACTTCGGCAGCCAATGTAAACATTTTGTAGTGGAAGGCAATTTTTTTTCTCCCCAAGAGCACAGTGTGGCCATGATAGTTGAGCTCCTTACTGAGAAATTGCTCTGGCTTTTTTACAGAAAGCCAGAAACAGAAAAATGGCAAATAAGAATTTTTTGGGGAAAGAACCAAACAGTAAAACAGACCACTTGATGGTGACTGTTTTGCTCTGAAAGTCCTTTGCCAAATAATTTCAGAGAAAAGGTCCAAATCTCCAATGTATGTTCCATTTACAATTTTAATTTTCTTCCTCCCCAGATCAGAGCAGCTTTCCTACATACTCGACTAGTACCTTGTAACACAGGATAAGATCACCCAGAAGATGTTGCTTTAGAGATTTTCCACCCAATGTGGCAGCTGCTCTAAGGAATCACTTTCCACTAGACCAATGTCTCCCTGTGGGAGCACCTTCCCCCTTTTCACACTCTCAAACTGAGATGGTCGCCTTTCAGAGCACTCTGTTATTAATGGAAATAGGTGCCCTGTGCAAATAATTTGCAGAACCAGGGCTACAGCCAATATTTTTCCAGTCTCACTGTAACCTTAACTGCAACACACAATATTGGCCCACTCCCAGGAACTGTCAGTGGGAAGCAGCATACAGCAACAGCCCACCCACTTACTGTTTTCTTAGAGAAAGTTTGCCAGGAGTGATATGCAACTTGCACCACCTTCCTGAAACGTTTCCACACTCCCTGAGCCTGCGCAGGTCTGCTCCCACCAACACCTCCCATTTCAAACTGCCCTGCTCCACCTCCTTCCACACAGCCCAATCTTCTCCTCCAATTGCTTCCTCTTTCCCCATCACCTTTTCCTGGCTCCGTGCCTCTCTTCGCGCTGTTCCTAACGCCTGGGACAACCTCTGATTAATGTTCAGCAAACAGCCTCCTCCACAGACCAGACCACACCCAGCAGGCTCTGCTTCTCTTATGGGCATCATCCTGTCTCGTGCCTTCCACCTTTCCAAAGAGAAGGCTCTCACTTGCTCAACAGTGAACAGCACCTTTGGTTCTTCAAAGTTACATAACAGTTTGTGAGTGTACCACTCTGCAAGTGCCACCAGAGCTTTGCATGCAGTCAATGGAGCAGCTTTACCCAAAATTCGCTACTGTCATCTCTAAACCAAAGGAAATGTACAGCATCAATCCAGAGCTGCACTGTGCTTTAAGAGTTTTTGGGTACCTTTTCATAACTACTGATAAATACCATCACATCACCTGATAACTATTTGTTTGACAACTAGTACCATGGTACCATTTTTTCTTCTCCAGTTACACCAGGAGTCACTATTAAGTGGAAATATCCTCATTACTCTGTAGTTAAGGAATGAATAACACACTGGCAAGTAAGTCACTTTTGTGATTTGTTGCTGTATTTCTTTTTTTCTGTCAGCATTCTTTTTTTGTTTTAATTCATAGGTAAGTTACTCAACTAGCTTGGTTTGGTGTATTATGCCATACATGTCACAGTATTTTGCAAAATTCATACCCAGGAATCATTGTCATTGATAATGGAACATCTAAAATAAACTGAGAACAGAAGAACAGTTTATTTTAGTAATTGAAAATGAACAAATATGGTATAATTTTTAGCTTAGATGGCTTTATACATGTATTTGACCCCTTGGAGCAAAATTTAACTTTCTTTGTTTGAGAAAAGGTAAGCTAAAATGGGAAACAGTTGAGTGACTTCTCACTGTATTAAATTCACTTTTCTCAAGACCAGCAATACTCCCATCATTACACTGTTTCTGTATTAAAATCTAATTCTGAAAGTTTGACAAAGTACATGTTTAACACAGGTCAGCAGTATATTGACAGGATGTTAATTTTAAATTGTGTCAGCATTTCCTGTCTTGAGTGTTAATGTCAATTAGCACCTTGCTGCATAACCTCCAAGTCCTCCCTTATTACCGGAAAGTGGCAAAGCAACAGCAAAAGCACTTCTATTCAAAACACCACTCACTATCAGCCAAACAAAGAGCTGTCATAACAAAACCAGGGAGGTGAAGGTGCCTAAGCTGCTATGGATTTGAGGTTAGAAGCCTTAGTCTTTTTCCTTATTCCTGATATTAAAAGTATAAGTGTGTCAACTTGGAGTGAAAGGCTAATTACTTTTAGGCTCTTTGAAAAGTGTGTTACCATTCAAAAATCTCTAAGCCTGACATAAAGCCCTTGGCTTTAGATTGCACAGTGTTTAGCTCACTGTAGGTCATCCATTAGTATCCTTAACACACTCTGAAATGTACAGTCTCATTCTGGGAAATGGGAGCATTTCTGCGCACCTGATTTTTTTTTGGCATTTCATACGTGATGTGGAAAGCACAAGTTCCAGCCTTCAGCATCTCAATGACACCTCACTCCTGGGTGCCCAGTGAATAAACCTGGTGACTTTGTACATGTGTTTTTAAACCACTGTATAAGGACATCTTGATAAATGGCACAAAATTCTCAGCCTACTCTATCCTTTGACAGCAGTTCACAATGTAAATGTGCATAAGAAAGTCTAGATGTATACACACCTAGGCCTGTTACCCTTTCTTGCATTTATCTACTCTGTTAAATTCAACAGTGTAAATTCAACCCAGGGTGAAAAAATCTGGCTTAAGTGAAGTGAAAGGTTTTCCATTATGTCACCAATCTCAGTGCCTGTCTTTCTCAGAATATAGATGTGGAAAATAGAAAGTGTGTTACAGTCTTTTCCATCAGCTCTAATCCCAGAGCTTGTTGCCCGTTAAGACCAAAAAAAAAAAAAAAACCAACAAGACAAGGATTTTCATCAACAATTCAATGTAAAGCCTAATGCTTTTGAAGTTAATTAGTGTTCACATTTTGAACAACAGCTGTTTACTTTTAAATTTGACTTTGGTCACTTTTGCATTTTCTAGTTTTAAGTAGATGGTCCTTATAAAGAAATATTTTGGAAAGCACATTACCATTCATCTTGACCATGACAGAAAATAGGAATGAGAGAGAAGCATATTATAAAATTATAAAGGACTAAAATACATTATTTCTATGCAAGTCAAAAGCTCAATGAGCTTTAGCATTCTACAGTGAGCTACACAGTACTGCACCAAAGTGTAGTTATTCCATACTAAATTGTACGTGGCTTCTCACCGAGGTGAAGTGGGGCTTACTGTGGGTGTGATTATCACCCTCTGTGCCCCAGGTGAGCACAGCCAGTGCTGGCAGTGAAATCACACCAGCACTTACTCCTGCAGCTCAGGCACTGTGTGTGGAAACCAGTTGTTCAAAGTATGAAATGCATTTCCATACTCGCCCCCAGCAAGCGCCGTGTTGCTTCGGTTGTGCCTTTGTTCCCCTGGGCAGCAGATCAAGGTGTGGCCGGCATCACGCACTAAATCTCCTGCTCTTGAGATCTGCTGTAGAGATGACACAGGCATTATGCACAGACATTGCACTGGGCGCCTATGCCCTGCCAGATTCTAAACAAATTGGCCAAACAAATTAATGCCACACACCCTAAATTGGCTGAACAAATTAATGCAACACGCCCTTTGCACAAGAGTGTCTTTGAAGGCCAAAGACCATGCGTGTTACAGCAAGATGCATTCTACCAAAGAGGGTGTTTCAAACAAATCTGTTTTGAGAAAAGAGAAACAGTGTATTGTAGTTTCAAGTTAGAGCAGGGCTTTCACATAAGAGCTTTTCAGACACCAACACTGTGTTGACATTTAATTACTAAACTCTTAAAACAAATAATTTGTATGAGCAAATACTCCTCAATCATTTCATAATAATGCAACTAGTGTTTCTTGGCAGTTAGAACAAAACCAGAAGCATGTTGAAATCACACACACAATGCCTTGTTCTGACATGGGAAGAGGTGCCAGATAGAGCAGTGTGAACCCTCCAGGCTGCGGGAGCTGATGGGATTCAGGAACTGAGTGCTGCAGTTTTGTTCCCAGGGGCTGGCAGCAAATCAGTCCCAGCAGGTTCACTTGGAGGTTGGAGTTTACTGAATTTCATTCTCCAAACAACCCTCCCTCCTGCTGCTGAAGGTCCTTTCTTCCACCAAGCCCCAAAACTCCCAGCAGAGGATTAAGGGAGTGTGCATTCTTGAGGCTTGTTGGGCAAGAGAGGTTGCTGGAAAGGCAAGAGCCTGTCAGAGGAGCAGCAGATATGTGCTTTTTGTTGCTCTCTGTATGCCATGTACCTTAATCAATGGAACATTTCCTTCCACCTACCTTTCAGTGTGATCTATTGCAACATTTGCACATCTCTGATACCAAGCAGCTAAGCTCCAAACCCATTCTAACCAACATGTAAAACCCACACTGTCAGTTTCTCATTTCCTCTGTCAAAAGATATGACTCAGTGCAGCAGAAAATACTGGAATGGTGATAGTCTTCTTTAAGTCCTTCTTTTTCTCATGTTGCTCTACTTTTCTCAGCAAGCTCTTCAGGACAATGTCTAAGACTCCTCAAGAGATTTTTCATCTAGCAGCAATATTGCTCTTCTAACACATGATTCCACATTCAAAACTATCTGCTTACCTAAGTAGTCCCCTCTGTATTTGGGTCTTTCATGAAGAGTGATGTTAAAATGACATAAAAAGAAACAAATAACTTTCTGCTGAGATTTAAAACATTTAAATTTAAAGAATTAGAGATTTGAAGCTGCAGTAAAATAGCCTTGCAAGTAGGAATCACAGCTTTGCCTTGCTGTGTTTCTCATATTAATGAGGTCCAAGCCTCATTAATATGTTACTATACAGCATCTGCAAGCTAAAAGATCTCTGTAACACAAGTGGTGTTGTTTGGTGTTTTGGGTGTTTTTTTAAAGAGTCAGTCAAATTTAATGTGAAATAGCTTTTGGTTTGAGTTGTGACACTGAGAACAACTAGGGCCCCTCCTTCCTCATTTTCCTTCCCTCCTTGCACTTCCACCTGCCTACTCCAAGTCTTCCCTTTACTCCCTGCTATACTCTAATCTCCTTACAACTTTCTCTCCTTCACACAGTAATCCTACCACTCCCCAGGCATCTTCTTTCATGTGCATATCCATTGACACATCCCCCCTCCACCGCTGTAGTGTATCCCTCCCTCCTGTTTCTATGTATCTGTCCTGCTGCTCTTAAGTAAAATTAGTGAATTAGAGTGGAAACTTGAGAGACAATCCATTTAAACAACCAGTTGAAGCAGAAGACTGTTTTCAGTGGTGAAGAACATGGCCTAAGTTTAATGCCCAGACTTTCCTTACAAGTGTTATACTGGAGAAGGCTTCTTTGCGGACACTTCACCTAAACTGCCTTCCTGGACAACAATACTTTAATAATATTCCAAGTTTGTATTAGTGATCTCAGGCTCACTGTGCCTTCATTTGTGGACCTCTTAAACACTAAGATTGTGCCAGCATCTTGCCCTCCTCTCTAATTAGGAGCCACCTATTGTGTTCCATTTTTCTCTCTGAAAATTGCTGCTGCAGCCTTGCTATCAGCTCAGTATCATGCCATTAGTCAGAAGGGCAAATGTGTGGTGTCCTTGACATGTCAGCTAGAAACGTCTGGCCCCCTTCTCTCTGGGGAGCCAGCCTATAAGCTCTGTAATGCATTTAACCTCTATCACCTCAGGGAGTAAGAGTCTCCACAAGCAGTTTGCTGCTGCCCCACCCCTAAGCTAACTCATTTACCTTATTTTTCCTTACAATGTTGAATAAATTACACTCCACCCTTTAAAAGTTATTATGGTTAGTATATGACTTGCTAAAGAGTTGTTTATAATTCCTGTAACTCTAAATTATAGCTTTAATCTCATAACACAGAACATTAATAAACATGGCAAGGCACTTTGAATTAATAGCCTAACTTGTATTCACATATTTAGACACGCTTATATTTGTGTATTTCTTTTAGCATATTACAACACATAGGCCAGATTCTGATCTCCATGTCAAAGGAGAATGGAAAAAAAATGAGAAAAATACAAAACAAGACAGAGAATAAACATTATAGGCCATCAAAAGAAGTATAATGCTTTGTTAAAATTACTAATTTCTATTGGAAAACACTGAACAGCTGGCTTTCACAATGCATCCACAAGCAAGAATTTGATCTGAGTTTCTGTTTAGTTTTCATTTGGACAGGCTGATCTTTAAAGACAAGTGTATTCTTTCTGCAATCCTCAAAGGTTTATTAAATTTGATAAAGGCCATATCCCTTGGTTGTTGATAGTTGGTTCAATAATGAATCCAGCTGCTTAAATGTGAATGTTTAAAGGAAGACCAATTCTTCAGGCAAAAGATGTGCAAAAGCCAGTGCTGCACAACTTCTTGGAAATTCCTTGTAAAATTAATTCCCATTTTTATGCTTATTAACTTTTCACATATTTTTTGTATATTTGTTTTATCAGACATTCAAAGTGCAAACCAGGAATGTTCACCCTTGCATGAAAAATTATGAAGACCCATAGAAAACACACTCCAAGTTTGCAAACCCAAGAACTCACAACTAGAAAATGTTATTATTCTTGACAGGGAATTTCTACATATAAACCAAAAAATATGAAGTGTCATGAGATTTTCCTTAATTGAGTTATGCTTGAGAGAAATGACAGTTGTAGCCATTTGGAAACCACAAGTTTGAAAACAAATGTGTTTAAAAGCAAAACAAAACACAAGATTAAAAAGGCAGCCCAATAATCTTGAAATTTCCTGAATTATTCACAGCATCAAATAATTTTCATAAATACAATAAGGAATGCAGAAGCCTGTGATTCTGGAAGATGGAAACCACAGTCCTGCCACAAGCCAGGCCACATCTCCTTTATTAAAGCCAACCCTGGAGTCTCATGGTAGTGCCCATGTGCATGGCTCCCTTTGCAGCCCTAAACGCTCATTTCAAAGGTTTGGAGCCAAACTTTTTACTGAGCAGCACTCCACACATTTCCCAGAGGCATCACCACCTGGGGAAATAGCTTGATTTCTTGCTATGACCAAAGAGATAAATATTTCCAATCTACCTCTGCAGAGATTTTTTTTTTTTTTTTTTTTTTGTGGAGGAAAAAGTAATATTTAATGGTTTTCACTGCATCATCTTGGATTTTGTTGGTTCAACTTTGTTAAAATGTTTCAAGCCCTGTAGCTAAGTGACCTTAAATAAAAACATTTCTACAAAGGGAGCTGCTGTTAGGCTTCATGGTAGTGGAGAAAAGCCTGAAACCTTAAATCTTCAGTCAGAAGACACACAGAAAAGAATTGCAGCTTTAATTTTTGGGAAGTTTGTAACTAAATTCTTCATTTTACTGTGTTTGTATGGAGAGGAGGGCTCCTAGTTATGACTTTTGCATGCTGTTACTGGCAATACTAATGTAAATTTTAAACTAAACCTGGTGCTATTTATTAATTAAATCAACTCCACCCAATTCACACAATAGTGTATATTAACTGCTATCTGACTTGTAAGATCAGTAAATTAATAAACTATATTTGAAAGGAAAAAGAGGTGACGTACTCTGAAAACAATATTGACAGTTCTAGGATAAGGATCTGCATCAGATCTTACTTGAAAGCATTTGGCCTCAGGAGGGAGGATTTAGCAGTTGAAACTCATCCTATCCCATCTGATAGATTAGTCCAGGGCACAGGAGTCTTTTACAGCCACTGTGAGAGTATATTAGCTACAACCTGCTGCTGGAAATGGCAACAAGGAGCTGGAAGCACCAGTGTTCATGCCTATGACCAGTCATAGAGACCACAGAACATCCTCCAGCCACACATTTGCTGTCCCACTGCAGACCACAGCCACTGGAGGTAATGAATTAATTCTTCTAAATGCAGACTGCAAAGGTGAGAATGGAACTCTGCTTCAGCTCAAGGGAGGCTTTATCTGTACATAGGCAAGGCCAGATGACTTCCACAAGAAAAAAGGAATGAACTAGAGATTTGGAAACAGTGGTAAAAACCTCAACAGTGTAAAAAGTGAATGCTTTTAGGGACAAATAGCAGTAATAACTTTGCAGTGAAGTGCAAGCATCTCAGCTGACAGTGACCTGGATATATTTATCTTTCATAAGACGGCAAGCAAGCTTGCTGATATGGATATAAAAAGCAAAATAAAATCCTAGAATATGAGTCAAGGCATGTCAGCCCTGGAAAATATAGGCAAAGTCTCTGTATCACACAACCTGAAGAACTGGGTATGGATCTCCCCACCAAGGGCATCAGAATTAAGGCAAATTCAATCTGAAACAGGAGTAGAAAAAAGGAAAGTAGGAAGTTCAGGGGCATGAAGAACACAGTCTATGACAGGAGGCTACAAGCCCACAGCCCAGCTAGCAAAAGGGGGCTGCCATCTAACTGGCAAATTTGTACTGAATGCTGCATGCAAACACCCAAAATATAGAGCAATTATCCTTCACGCCAAGGAAAAAAGGGGAAAAAGTGACCTGGGAATAGGAAAGCTGAGAATCATAATTTCCCAGAACAGCCAAGAGGAACAGCCCAGGACATATAATCACAGTATTCAAAAAAGAATAGTGGATGTTCAAAGTTGGATGAAGCAAGTTGTTATCAAATGTGTGCAGCCCATCAGGAACTACAAGAACCCTGTGACCAGAAGTGGGAAAGTCTGGTGCACTCACATAGAAGAATATAGAGCTTGGCTTGGAAAGGGGCATCAGGGCAAGTAGGACAACAGGATGAATGAAAGATTTTCCTTATTCCAAGCTGGTGGGTTCAGTTTTGAAGCCCCCAAAACAGCACCAAAATGTTCAGCAATAACATCCTTTTAGGGTGTCAAAAATAAAGATATGACATATTCCAGTTTTAATGCCTTTACTGAGGTAATATTCACACAAATATTCTGATTATCAGCTTTCATTTAAAAATAAAATAAAGCAACATCTCAAATGCTGAAATGGTGAGTAAATGAACTCTACATCACCAATTTTCTTTTCCCAACTGCTATGAAGTGCAATTAAGTTGGTTTACAACACTGGGCAAAAGAGATTTTCTGCTTAATAAGGAAATACCCAATAACTGGCCATAAGGTAAATGACATTAACTAGTGGGCCATTTGGCTCTAAATTATCATAACTCGGAGGATTTTAACTGCACTGGCCTCTGCTCTTCAAGAGGTTTTCATTTCAGGAGTGGATCAGTGCTAAAATATTATACTAAGCATAGAAGAGTACATTGAGTGTAAATCTGGACACCAGTGACCTTCTGGAAAAACCTTTGTACACGCTTTTCATCACTGTGGGAAGACTCAGGACACCCTGGTTCAATTTCCCTGCACTGGAAATTGGAACATTCCTTGGACACTGTGGACAAAGGAGGGCTGAACCTCGGGAGCTGAAACCCCTACAGCCAAGGCTGAGGGCAGAGAATGGCAACTCTGCAGACTTACAGCAAAGCAGAAGATAACAATTGAGAAACAAGAGGTCCACATGTGGAATTACTTAACTAGTAATGGCTAGAGTCCAGTGGAAATAAAGATCCAACAATTTCTGTTTTGAAAACAAAATATATTTTTTAAAACTTACTAAAAAGCAGATTTCAGCAGTTGCAGTTGAAGTCATTTCAGTTTTGAGCAAAGATAATTTCAAACACTGAAAAATGTGCCTAGCACATCTATCAATGCAGTTTGAATTGGTAGAATCTGCTGTTAATTGCCTCCAGAGGGTTTGAACAATTCACTATATTTAAACAATATCTGAATGTTTTAAAACTTCTGTAGGTAAAGAAAATATTTCTCAGGTAGTGTTTCTAATTCAGATCTCAGCTCCTTTGAATCTCAGTTCTCAGTCTATCTTGAGTTATTTCTCTACCAGCTGCACAGATAATTTAGGCTTAAATAACAATATATTAAGGAAATAATAAGAAAGAAAATTAAAGTAGAACTACTTTAGCTCACATAGCTCTTAGAGAGTTACAACTTTCCTTTGCTAGTAAATGCCACTGAAAAGCAGAGGGAAACTGTGTTTCTGTGCTGCATGACAGCCATCTAAACTCTTCCCTGCCAGCTCTGCTCAGCCTGTACAGTATAAACCACAACTGTTTAATTATCATGTGTTCTGCCAAAGGTGCAGCCAAGGCTGTTTATAAGGAAACTGAGACAGTAAGCCAAATTTCATTTGCAGATCAGACACGCCTTCTAGCAAGCAAAGCCAAGTTTTAGGTACAGATGAGATCAGTAGTTCTGTCCTCCAGGGAAGGTGGCTGCACCTCAAAAATTAATGAGTAATTTTTCAAATTGATGTGAGGTAAACTAGTTATTTTCACAATTAAGTGCTTTACCAAGCATTTAGGAAATGGTAGTTTCTTATTAGACAACCATTTCTGAGGTTGAACTGGAGAAGATACAATGCAAACCCAAGATTATATCGCATCTGTGTAACCACTGTGTGAATACCATTGGGACAACATCTCTGCAGGGCAGAGAGAGGACATACCAGATTCTAAAGACGCTGGAATCCAAGCTGAGTAGTTTTCCTGACCATAGTAAATTATTTTGCTTGCTTGCTATAAAGCTGACCTTTAAATTACAAATTGTCCTAATAATTATTAGTTGTTTTCCTTCTGACTCCTGCACTGGTTTATAATGATAATCAATATTTCCCTGTTCCACTGATGAGGAAATGATGAGTCAACACATGAGACTGGCCTTGCTGTTAACCACAGAGCCAGCAGCTACGTGCTAGTCCCCTTCTGCTCTCCTAGCCCACCTCCAAGACAGTTCCTTCCCTTCCCTCTCTGATGGGGCCATCCCTGCCAAACTTTCCTAAGCAAAAGCCATCCTTGTCAGGATGACTCTGGCTTTTCTTGTCATAATAAGATATGTAATAATACACAGACTTGACAAACTGAACTCACAGCAGGCTGTTGGGGTTTAGGTAAGGTTTTATTCCTCAGCCAGCCTTATTGTGTTCTACCAGATAATCAGTGCTTAAATACTGACTGATCCTGTAATCCTAATGTAAAGTTCCCTTTAAGGCCAGAGGTAACTTTGCCTGCAAAAGATCTGCACTTTTGTCCACAGATAGACATTTTGACGAATTCCTGTCAGTTTTCACAAACATCATCACAAAGCAGCCTCTCAAAGCATTAACTTCTAGCAGCTACCTGTGAGCAGTTTCATACATTGCAACCCACAGCACGCTTCTTACTTGTATCCAGGACAGACATACAGAATGTCCTGCTGAATTTCCTGCAATCACAGGTGGAACAATGTGTCCATACAGGAAACCAGTAGAAGTAAATCTACTCCTACAGTGTAAATGCCAGCTCTGTTGTTAGTGCTTCCTGGGCTGTTTATAAAAGGAAAATTATTGTTGTGTTTTGCTTGGGTTTTATTTTGGGGGTTTTGTTCATCTATATAGCAAAGAAAACACAAAGTTTAAACTGACCTGATTCAGAATGGACTTAAAGCTTAAAATTAAAAAACCCAAACCAGCACATAGAAAACAAATACAGCCCTGGCAACAGAAATGAAGGGCCAGCTATCCCTGTTACTCTGAAGACATCCACTTTTATTACATTACATATGATACAAGTCCTAGCTGTCAAAATCCTCAGGAGCACCTAAACAGATAATAAACAATCAGTAAAAGACTTATGGCTACATGTTTTTCATAGTATTGAAAATCACCTGGGAACCATATTTTAATGGAAAATACAGCTTGATGGAGACAAGCTTCATAGATTTATGAAGAAAGTGCAGCACAAATCAAATGGAGGGTTTAGCTTTCTGAAATGATATGGAAGTGCTGGAAAATAACACCAAAAAAAAAAAAAAAAGAAAAAGAAAAGAAGGAAGAAAGGATGAAGAAGGGCAAGCAAAGGGGAAGGAAAGAAGTGCCCCTCTAATGATTTATGCTGTAGAGAAGGAATATGCCTACTAGTGATCCTGTTACCTTTACTGCTCTTTGTGATTGTTATTCTTCCCCTAAGAGAGGCGGTCATGTTACACACTGACAGAAAGTTACACCTCTTCAATGTGATTTGTCCACTTAAAACAACATTTATCATGTTGCCAGTTTATAAATCATTTAGGCCAACTAGATTAAGGCTATAGGAAGCCAGCACCCCTAACTGATCCTCATGCCAGATAATTCAGAGACCTGCATTTGTTTACACTAAACCTTATCAGCCAAAATAGGAGAGCCCGGTGCCAGCTGAACTCTGGTTCCTCCAGCTGAGTAAGAACACGGGGCAAGGTGCACTTTTAACACATTGAGAGATAGGCTCCTGCTTTGAAGGAAAATGTACCTACATCAGTCCACACCATTCCAGTGTCCTGGAAGGCTTCATTGACATGGACAGCTCTTCCTCTGCACTTTTGGGGAGCAGAGTCTCTCCACAGAAATAGGAGACAAGCTGAAGAGGTTGAAAGTTAGTCACATATTTTATCTATTTTGTACATTAGCATGTAGAAAATGTCCATTTTTAACCCATGAAAGTATGTTGTCCCCTTGTTGAATAGAAGAGACAACCTCCACAGTGCATTTGGTTTTGTGTTGAACATAGGTTCCAGTAACCTGAAATAGTCAAACTTGAAATTGGCCTTTTGTACTATTAAAACCCCTTTGGACACTAAGAGAAGACTGAAATACCAGCCTGGACATCCGATCCAGGCTGCAGCACTGGCTACAGTTACCAGCTCACAGAAACCGTCTCAGACGTGCATGCAACGCAACAGCTCCTACGCTGAATGCAGTTCCCAACTTAAAGTGGGATTTGAATAAAGTCTCCAAGTCCACACTTCTTATGGTGCTAGGAGATAAAAAAATATTAAAAAATTTAAAAAGCTAAACATTAAAAAACGATGAACTTTGGATCTAGAGGATTTCAAACTAATTGAGAAGGAACTAATAACTAAAGTTTGATGATATTTATGTGTGAGACGTAAATACGTCTAGCACATGGGAAGAGGAGCTACAGGGACAATTTTCACCCTAGAGGTGACTTTTTTTTAAATCCACAAGGAAAGCTACCCTGGTCTGTGTAAAACAACAGCCAGACGAAGCTCTTCTGTGAGATCTGGAGGGATGAAGCTCTTCATGGTTTTGTGATTGTATCCGTTTTTAACACAGCAAACCCTTAGGCAAGCAAATTATTCTTAATCCAAAGTATGGGAACACTATTACCCTGTTCACTCGAGATGACCCAGGATGCAGACTTAGCCCACCATACTCTTCTCCACACAGCATCACAGGCTCACTTCTGGTTCTAATTAAAGGCACATGGACCAAGGATCAGATTAAGATATAAAATAGGTCTTTTTGTGAATGTGATGCATAGCTGCCTTTGACACATCATCCTGAAACACAAAGTAAGCCATGCCTTGCCACAACTACCTTCACAACTAGGCACTGCTATTTTCAATCATCATGATTGCTCTTCTTTCTGTACCTAATTGATTTGAATCCCTCCACTGGTTTGCTCTCTTTTCTCCCTTTGGCATCTTCTAAATTCCAGGTGTGGAATTCAATCCTATGCTCTTTTTGTCAACACCTAAAATTCCCAGCACTTTTTCTTAACATGCACTTTGCCAAGAAGTTTTTCAAAGATATGGTGATTATTTCCTGAGAAGATGGCTATACAAAGATACTTGTCTGCCTCTGACAGCCTATCTTGGAGAGGAACTAATATTTTAACACTGAGAGAGGTTAAAAAGAAGCTGGAAATACACAGTTGATGGTTCCAAACCAGTTACTGATTTAGGAGCAACCAGCTCATATTGCCCTGAGTCTGTATTTCAGAAGTGCTTAATATAAAGCCTTCATATATGTTAAAGAATATTGACTATTGACATGGGGATTTGGATATTTATTGTTTGGGTTAAACTGAAATGAGAGCTATCCATAAAAATGAACAGAATAGTAATGAATGAAGAAAGACAACTCATTTCTCTGAGGAGAGAAAGAAACCCAAACAGCTTCATAAGAAAACTTCTCTTCAGTGAGAATGACATGGAAGAGTGGTGGTCTGAGACCTCCAACACCTTAAAAGTTCAGCAAAGGTCTGTCTGCATCAGAGAGAGAAGTAATCAGTTATCAAAAAACGTCATGCTTAAAGTGTTCAATGTTTGGACATTTTCAATAGATCTGTTAAAGGCAAACTGGATTTTAGGGCAGAGGGATGCCTGCTCGCTGTATATTGCTGGTGATGGACTGTTAGGAAAGCTTCTGGCAGAATGAATTCAAGCAGACAGGTGAGGACCTGATCTGACATGAATGGAAACCCATTCATGGCTCTAGGGGTGAATGTACATCTGATACAGGAAAGGGGATACTGACACAAGGGAAAGGACACAAGTACAGTTCCTCTCCAGTAATGACCCTGAGCACTCACATGCCAGACAACAGCAGGAGACACTGAACACCAATTCCTCCAAAATCCAGTTTGGAAACATGAAATATACAGATTTCCAGATTCAGGGCCTTTGTCTTCAATTATTTGATTTTTCAGGCTACGATCCACTGTATTTGTACAGGCCTTACAAATACCAGAAGACAAGAACAAACCCCTGCACAGCATTTGATAAAATTGCCTCAGATAGTGGGAGAAGCCATGCCTAGGGAAGTCTTTCTAGGTATATGTAACACTAAGAAAAAAAACCCAAAAATCAAAAAACTAAAAGAAAACAAACAAACAAGAAAACAAACAAACAAGAAAAAAACAAACACCCCCACACACACACAAAAACCTCTGCTAAACAAGATTGTGGTGTTTAAGCAAATAATCAAGGGGTGCACAGCTTCTGTGTAATTCTGTAGAAAACAGCTTGTAGGATTTTTACAATGTAGGAAAAAAACCCTGCAGTTTGAATAAGTTTTATATCAAATGCACAACTTTCAAATGTAGGAACCTCTGAATTTAAGACATCATTGAAGAACCTCTTGAGTACTGAAGATTTAACGGCACTTTTGAGCAGAGCTAGAGCACACAGCAGTTTCCACAATGGGAACTCCATTCTCCCTGCTGAACTCCCTCCCTGCTGTCCCTCAGCACAAGATTTTCCTCTCACTGCACACCCAGAGCACTGCTTGGAGGCAGTGTCTGTGATCCAGTGTGCCACAGCCCAGCGGGGCTGCCCTTCATCTCTACAAACTTGGAGCTCTGGCTACACCTTTGAAGCACACAATAGGGGTTACAGAAGCTTTTAAAGTATAAATGAGAGAGAGCAAAGAGAGAGGGCTCAAATTATCAGTACAAGAGAATAATGGAATGATTTTTTTTTCAGGAGAAATCACTGAATTTCTTTCCACAAAGGACTCATGTAATAAGTTAATTAAATAGATGCACTACCTAAGATGTTTAACATTGATTTAAATTCAGCATAACTCCACTGGCTTCATTTAAGCTTCTCTGTACTTACACCAGCTATGGACAGAATTGAACACAGGAGTTTTTAATAGCTCAAATTCATTTCAAAGAAATGCCAGTATAAACCACCTGCCAGATGCTTAGTCTGCAGGTCTGTTTCTGAGTTTCTTCAGCCTCTTGCCTCTGTTCAGTACACTCCTGGTGAGCTTTTTCTTTCCTATGGGAGCTATTCCTGGACACTGAATCACAATTAATTACAAAACCTCCATCCTCTTAGACTCAGTCCAGGACTTGACTCTGGATTGAAGGAAAGCCCCTCCTTAGGGCAACAACTTCTAGAGCAAAAATAAATGACCAACAGCAAATACAATTGCAGGTAAAAGGGAAAGGCCCCTCTCTCCTGCCATGACTATTTGTGGTCTGAAACTGCTGCCCTGAACCCAAGTGTGAGTCTGTCCTCCTGCAGCTGTGTCTGCAGAGAGCCTGGGCCCTTGGTCTGTGGCTGGAAGCAGACAGAAGTCACTCATCACAGAAAATCCCAACAACAAGGGTTTGTTCTCGTCTCAGCACAATGACCCAGGGAAAAGGATGCCAAAAATCAAATTATTTCTGCTCAGACCCACTAAGAACAGACATGGTGCATCAGACATACCAACAGCGGTGACAGTGCTCAGAGCGATGGGATGTGATCAGCAGCACGTGAGAACCTGAGTATGAGAGCACAACTTTCCAAATTTTGATTTATCATGCAATAGGAAAGATTTCTTGTGAAACCTTTTCCATGTGCAATAATTTCCCAAGAGAAATTAGTTCTATTAATGGAGACTTTTAAAAAACAAGACTTGGAAAAGCTCTAGGGAATAAATACACACTACAGAGAAAATTCCTGCTTGGCAATAGCCATTATTCAGTGACCTCCCAGGTCTTTACCAGTTTCAATTGCATTACTTTTAAAAGCTTGGTACTGAAATGTTGCAAAAAGTGACATGAGTTCTCCTACTCATAACTAAGGTAGAAAAAGTACTTTGCAACAGAGTTATACAGACTTCACAGAAGAAGAAAAAGAGTTTGCTTTGTTTCATCTTATTTTACTGGGAAGTCACTGCTGCTTGGTTTAACAATTGACAAGCCTTCTCAGGTGATGGGAGGAATGAAAAATGTGAGCAGTTAAGAACCCCTGATCACTGAGAAGATATTTGAGACAGAGAGCTCGATTAACTGCTAGCTAAGAGGCAGAGGAGAATATCCTTGCTTTTTGCCACTGTGTTTCAGTATAGCACACAAGATCCAATCTTGCATCTGGATCTGAATTTCAGCAGCCACAGCTGGGTAGGAGTTGACATTTAATTTGTCAAGGGTTTTTTTGTAATTGGTTAATACTAATACACACCAGCATCCTCAGCCTGCCTTAACTGAACTTTCCAAGAATGTCACACAGTTTAAAACTACTGCAGCTACTGTTTGTCTGCTGAAAGAAATACACAGCAAAAACATTATTGTAAAATACTGATTCATAACTACATCCTACCTATGCATGTCCCCAGCAAACACATGAATTTTGTCTTAGCCCTTTCTGGATCCAAGTACACCAGAGCAGACTGTATCTGCTATGGCAAAAAGACACAGAAGAAATCCTTCTGACCTTGCTGTCTTGTGAATGAGCCCACTCCTCTCCACAACACCAGCAAGGATGGAAGAGAATGAATCCCTTTGATTACTCAGACAAAAATTCCCTTGGGTCTCTGAGTCTGTGCCTGCACCCAGCATCTGTGCCTAACCAGGAAGACTCAGCAAAATTCAAATAAGAGTTTGAACCTTTCTCTCAAATCCTGAATTCTTGGTCCGACTTGCACCCACCCGGTGGGTTGGGTGCATGTCTATTCCAAAATATCAATATGAGTAAGATGAAAACTAGTGTTTATCCCTCTTTAATAACAATCGTTTAAACAACCTGAATGTAAATGGGCATTAAATGCTCTCCTGCAACTTAAAACACTCTTCCAACCTCTTCAATTTGGCCTCCCAAAATATCAAAGCCTTCTACCTATTTTAGGCCTCTTGGAGACATGAGTGCTGACCATGAATAGATCAGCCAGAGGGCAGAAATAAGTCATGGAGAAGAGCAAAAATTATTTCAATAATTAATTCGAATGCAGCCTAAACGTAAACTATAGTGAAGATTTCTACTAGAGAAAAAAAGCACTCAAAGAACTGAAGAATCACAAAAATATTTAGTAAGTTAGCACTCCACAATTACTCTTCCATACACAAAATCAGAAAAAATACTCTTTTTGGTCATTCCAAATTTGTGACTGATCATTTCAAAGGAAATTATGTTGGTTGATAATTAAGACTAACAATCATCAAGAATTGAAAATACCTGAAAACTAGGTTTGTAGCTGAAATTCAACTTTTACCTTAACTCAGCACACCTAACAACACATTTAAATGCTTTATTGAAAAATAACTTCTGAAAAAATTGTAAATTTACCTCAGAAGAGACACAAACAACATTTTCTGAATTGCTCATCTCTTTAGCTCCTGCCCCTGTAGAACAGAGTGAACAGAGGGAGTCTGCTAGGGAAGACTTTAGAATGGCCCTGTATCACTGAAATAGTCCCATCACAGTTTTGGTCTCATCCCCACAAAGTCTTTTAAGACAAAAATTAGTTAAAATGTATGATAAGTATTTAAGTTAATTTAAATAGTCTTATTAGTTTCTGTTCTTAATGAGAATTCAGTTAGTATCAATCTACCCAAGTTCACGGTCTTTTGCTCCTCAACCCCAAACTACATTATTTGAGCCAACTAGGGATCAATATATGTTTATATATATATGTTTATTTTCCCTTAGGACTTGCACCCATTCTGCAATGATGAAGGAGCTCCAAGATCATTAGAAGGGCTAAATGAGGGTACTCAAGAGAACAAGAAGAGCCGTCTACTACTAATTTTACTCATAGTCTCTTAGCACAGTCATCCTCTGAAGTTAGAGGCACACATAGATAATCTGGGAAGTCTTCCAGATTTCTCTTTAAGGAAATGAAGTTCCCATCACTGGTAGCATTAAGGGCATTTCTGTTTGTCCACCAGGCCAGCAGCAAATGCTGAATACGGCTCTGAACACACACTTGGAGGTGGGGCAGCGTGCAGCCCTGTCCTGGAGGAGCTACAAAAGCTGTCATCACCATCCCCACTGTGCTGAGCATCGCTGTTTCCCAACCCTGCCATCACATGTTTGTGCACTGCTCTACAGCAAAACCCATCACAGGGCTGGCCACGTGCAGCACAGCCCTGATCCAGGATGTCAGCTTCCAATTTCATTTTTTCAGAGAAAGCAGAACTCTTTTTGATTGCTATTTCAGCTATTTTGACTGTGAAAGTCTTCTTCAAAACACACATTCATTACATGAAGACATGTTCATTGCTAACTACAAAATCTAAAGAAAATCCAACATTTCCCAATAACTAACTATCCATGGAGTAGAAGTATTTAGACAGTGTACTAATGCCACAGTCTGAAATTGTTTTTCCTCCCTCAATTTTCAAAATTCTCATTAATCCTTCTCTTGAGTGCCCAATTCTCCAGTTTTCCCTACCATAAATGTTATGAGATATTTCAACAAACTGGGAATATAGTAAGTAAATAAATAATAAATTTTAAAATCCATGGAATCATATCAAACAAATTAGGGTAACTAGAAATCTTTGTACCTTAGGATTGTACCCTTGCTAACTGATGATGGAGACAGAAAGAATAAAGATCAATATCTTTGAGGGCTAAACTGAGAATATTACAAGAGAACAAGAAAATCTCACCTGCTGAATTATTTAATTGACTTATTTGAAGTTATAGACATTTTCACAGGTAAAGACTGTCTCACTCAGCTGAGCTAGCAAAGACCATCACACCAAATGCAATGTCAAAATACAATATTCAGTGCATACTACATTTGTTTATGTCAGATTTAAGAATGTCTCCATTTCAAAATGTGAAGAAGATATCACTGAATTGTCAGGGTGTTGCAGAACTCTTACCACTTGTTCACAGTGGAGTGTTTGGGATTAAAACATTTCTTGTGAATAAATTAATGAAGTAATATAAAATTGACAGCTCAGCTATAACATCTGCTCATCCATAAAAAAGTCACTCCACCCAGCTGAGTGGGTGAAGTAAATATTACAGGGTTGAATTAATGTAGGTACTGATGGAAATATGACCTTTTTAATCAGCATAATTTCAAAATAAATTCCTAAGTAATAAAAATTAAAACACATATGCTATAATGAGTGGAGTGAGATGATCTGGATTAATCAGCCATGGCTGTACTCTTAAGTGGGCCTGTCCCATTAGTGCCTAATGTTCTTCCCTCCCACCTGCAATGAGACTCAGCCACTCACATAGAAATCTTGCTTATGCAACAGCTTTTTGAGCCAGTATCCAAGTGTATTAGAAATTATCTGAAAAAGTTCTATCTATATCAAGCCATTTCACTTTTCAACAAAGCTCTCACAAATGACACAACACTGGGCAGCAGATGAACACCAAATATTTGAAAAATTACCTGAAAAGAATCTGAAACGAAAAAGATCTCGCCAAGAAAGCTCAGCCTGCTACCAGCTCAGGGCATAAATGCCAACTCAACAAAAGGAAGCAGCAGCTGCACTTTAAGCAAAGATTTCAAGACATCAGGAAAGTCCAAAAGCAAAACACCCCATCTTTACTGACATATGAAGGCAGAGGGAAAACTGGTAAGAACTCAGAATTTCAAATGTACAGGTGCCATGGGAAAACATAAGTGCAACTGCAAGGCCTAGTTTAAGAGTAACTCCAATTAAACAAGAAAAACATAAGACACAAACACAGTGGTTTGTTGTGCATCCCCTCCCTTCAAAGGAGTGTTCTGTGAATCTGTGTGTTCACCTAATGCTTACAGGTGTGAGATGTAAATGCTGTTCTGGCCCTTGTGCACAGAAACACATTAATGATAACAACATTTCTCTGTCATAACCCCATCAGAGCTGCAAGTGTCCATGCACCTTACACCAGGGCCATTCACCTGCAGCAGCATTACAGTGCAAATTGGTTGACCCATGTATGTAATTTTACTATCTGCACATTCTCTTCTCACTGATATGCTCAGTGATTGTTTCTTGTCTTTATCTTTTGTGCTTGTTTGTTTGTTTAAGGGGTAGCAGTGTAGTGACCATGACAAATAGCTTGGAGGATTCCAAACAACTGTGGTTTTTCTCCTTTAGCAGCTTTATAGCAACTCTTTATCAGCAGCTTCTTCATTCCTGCACCTTGAGAGCACTCCCATTGCTTTGGGGTTTTTCCTTCCACTGATACACGTGTGTCACTCACCCCAACCCTCCTCCAGCCCCTTGGTGCATCTGCTCAGGGACTGTCTGAGAGCACATCTGCCAGCAGCACTGGCTGCAGTGGCCTCTTAAGGGCCACTCTCCTTTCCATTCACTTACATTTCTGGTGATGTGTTCTAAGAATGAAGCTCTGAGAAGACCACTCAAAGGAGTTCACACAAGAAAACGCCCTCTGCAAAGATGCTTCAAATGTCCTTAGAGACTGCTAACATAAATCTACATGCTGCTGTCAGGGAACTCCTGCATTTTGGCTCTCCTAGGCATAAGTTTTTCCATGAGGGAAGTCCCTTGCCTCTCTAACTGACAAGAGGAGAAAAACAAAAGACAACCAAACAACAACAACAAAACTTGTTCACAGGGCTGCTGTATTCAGAGAATAGTATGTGGAGGTGGGGGGAAAGCATTCTGGTTTAGTTTAAGAAGACTGACCTTAGTGATGACACTGAAGCAGCTACACAAATAATGTTTAACACTGCAGCTTCATGCGTGTTCAGAAGCCAGCCTAAATTTAATATAGTGCATTTTCAAAGTTACTATACAGTGCATGTTTAAAACTCCAAATGGAAGCCATTCCCTTTGCTCAGCATGTGAGATAAACCCATTAAATTAGAGATTTGTTTATATTCTGAGCAGGTAAGAAGAAAACAACATACCTTCTGCAGTTCAAGGATTATATTTCTATAGTGGCATGTGGTACATTTGCACTCTGGTATCATATTTACATTTTTAACTCTTGTGCATTCTGCAAGTAGCAGGAGGAGTTGTTCTGTTAAAACCTTTTGGTAAAAAGAAAAGAATTTCTACAGCGATTAGACCTGTTTAGATCATCTTACTAAATTCAGAAATCACAATTAATTTGCAAACAACTGTGTTTCCCAAAATCCATATGCACTGGGGTTTTCTTGATGGGCAAAGTCCAAATAGCAGAACTCTCACTTCTGATTTTACAAAACCTCCTTTGAGCATAATATGGATTCCATCAAAGGCACATTTAGCAACTACCTTTAGCCATGGCTGAGTTCTTCAGACAACTGCCCAATATAAATGATAAATAATGAAAAGAAAACAAGTTTTCAATTAATACAACTGTAAACTGCTGTCCTGGTCAGAATCCAAGGTTCCAGAGTGATGCTGAGCCACATCAGTGGGTGCACACAGATCATGAAAGAGATGCAGCCTTGCACTATGGAGGGCACCTGGGTTGTGTTTCACATGTATTCTTCACAATTCTTACAAGGGATGGTTCCAGCCCAGGAACAAAACCAGTCTTGCTCCAAGGGTATTGTATGTAAAGATTAACAGTGTCAAATGGTGACAGCACTATCGTAAATTCCAAGCACACAAAAACGAAGATGTTAAATCCTATCTCTATAACTTCTGTTCCTCTCAATGCGAAATTCAGAAGGTGTTGAATGGAAGTGATCACAGAAAGTAGTAGCTTGATTGATAAAGTCCCTATCTGGTCATTTACGATCTGGCTGAAGGAGAAGCAGCTTTTGCCAGACAGAAAAGCAATTAATCTGCAAACAAGCTGAGGAACAGCAGGGCTGAGCATTGGAGTCTCAGGCTGCTGGGAGCTCATGAGAGGAGATAAGACTGCAGCCTGCTATTTATTGTACATTTTAATTAAGTGCTTGTTAACGGCAGTTATCTTAACAGTCATAAAATTACTGTTGTAATGCATTTTGTTTGAGAAAAAAAAAAATTGAGGGAGCCGAAGGACTTTATGAAAGCAGTCACAGATTGCTTTCACTTTAAATCAAAGAATAAATTCTGAAGAGGAGGGATGTTGCAATGATCTAAGCCGAGCCACTAATGGTTATTTAATGTGGCCATCAGTGTTTGTAAGTCCCTAGCATACGGAACATACACAATAGCCTCCAAACCCTCTTTAACACTTATTTGAGATGACAGGAAAAATGAAACCGTTTGTGCTTTCAATGGAAAAGCAATCATTGGTACATTATATTCTGCTTGCCCTATCATGCTAATGCATGGTAAAAATGTCACCAAATGTATTTAAGGACCTGATGGAGTGTTGCTGTTTGATTCCTGTTACTGGGCTGATTAATAAAAATCTTCAATTTGTATGTAAATGCAGTGGGGTTTCATATCATCCGCATACCTGCACCTGGAGAAAATAATAAACTGAAGTTTAATGCAGCAATTATAAGCATTTATGGAACTCTTTAAAGAGGCTGCCTGCCTCCCCTGACCATCAAGATGAGATATTCACAGAGGAATATTACTGATGCTCAGACAAGCAGGGCTGCAGATGGTCCCCAGTGCAAATGCTGCCAATGCAGATTAACTCACTGACTCATACTCACTTTGGTACAACAATGTAAGCTACTTATTGTTAGACAAAAGTGTCATATTTTTCCCTACATCTGAAATAAAATCAAATTGAACTGTTCTTTGGAGTAGTGGGAAGGGTGGTAATTAACATTTCAAATGAGGACTGTTTGCATCATTTACACTTTTCCTGACATCACTTAATTCCCCTGTGCATATGTTCCCATGACAACATCATCACCACAGATAAAAATTGCATTGGTACAACAGAAACTCTTCAAGATATATGACAACAGCTGTTTGTTTATTTTTTAAGAATCCCTCTAATGATCTTCAGACTTTTAACCAGCGACCCTCTAATGGCTGATCCTTAATAAAACAAAGTATGCAGCTATTTGCATCTTCACAGATGGATATTGGAAAGGGTTTGTGGTTTGGGTACTAATAGAATAATAAATACCATGTATGGGATATGGTCATGTGGAGGAATACATTACAACATAGGCAGATCCCAGCTTTGATGTATGCCCATGCACAGGCTCTGCTCACACAGCAATCCTTGATTAAGTGCATGCAACGTGGATGTTCTTAGTTTGTTGTAACCATTTGCTAATTTGCATTTGCAAATTTCAGTGAATGTGCTCCAAATGAAAAACAAACATATTCAACTAAAATCCCTGTGAGGCACTCCACTGGTAAAATATTGTTCTATTGTTTAAAGGCTGTATTTTTATTGGAGTGCAGCTCTTCACCATTAGCAGGGTACCAATGTGTTTTAATGACTGTGATGCTTTACAGATTACAGCCAAAGAATGAAATCAATGAGCTACCAAAAGCACAACTATAATTAGTCTTTCATTTAATAGTCTCAGACAAGGCTTTAACTTATCCCATCCACAACTAAGTGCTCTGTTGACACTGAAGAGCTGTTTTTATGCTACTTCCCAGGGTTCATGATCAAACCACTCTCCTCAAGGAAGTTAAGTGGAAGATCACCCTTTTTTTTATTTCAAGCCAGCCTCCAGCTTGTCACCAAGTTTTCAGGCCTGGCTGAAAACATTTGGCTGGCACACACCATGCACTGCCTGAAAAGCTGCTCCCTGCTCCTCTGAGGTAAAGGCAAATGAATATCCTGCTCAGGGAATCCTCCAGCAGTTGACCAAAAAGCACACCAGGATGTGCAAGTAATCACTTCTGGGTGTTACTTTTTCACAAGTAACTGTTCTAGAAGCAGCTTAGCACGTGCATTGGCAAACTGTGTAAATCCTTTGCAAGAAAGCCTCTCCCTCCAGATGTAGCTCTAAATCCAGATTCCAAGCAATTTTGTAACTGCCAAGAGACCTCCAGACTGAAAAAGAAGTCAGAATCCATCCTGAGGGAGGGGAACTTGGCAATTACCTGCCAAACCATTGTTTGTTTTGCCACCCTAAATGGCAAGTGTAGCTTCAGACAATCAGCAGCACAACAGTGTCATGCTGCAGAGGAAGAGCTGTACCACCGAGATGCTCCACAGAGCCATCAGTCACTGTATTCACTGCTCAGCAACCTGTCAGACAATGGCAGAAGCTAACCAGAAGGTCAGTGAAAGCAGCCTTAATTTCCTGACATGCTCACAAAGATTATCTGCTTTTCAGCCAGTGTTCCATTCAACCTGATAAAAATAAAAATTAGAAATTTTTTATTGCATCTGCAGCCAGTGCAAGATTTGCAAGAATTCTACTCCTGCTGTGGTTTGATGTGTCTTATCAAATACAAGTGCCATTGTTCTACACACCACTCTGCTCACCAGTGCCATTCTGGAAGGACGAGGGAGGAAGATGAAGCATCATCCTCACCAGAGTGACACCATGACTAAGATGATGAGTTGTATCATCAATGTTTGAGCTAAACTCCACCAAACTAAATGGGAACTCTACTGTTATTGCCAGCAGACTTTGGATTAGAAACCTGAAGTCTCAACCAGCTCCACCCGCACAGCTCTGCCTGTCTCCTGGGGAGAAATCACCCTGGCACCAATGCCCTGCTAGTGCACTCCCCATGCACATCCCCCTGGTATTGCCGAACCACAGAGCTGACAGGACCAAAACCTGTGATGCTCCACCTTGTGTGTTCTCAGCAGAACTGGCAACTAAATTCAGATGAAAATACAAGAAGCTCAAAGTTGCCAGCCAGCTTTCAGATCCCACACAAGCTCTGCAGCAATACTAAAAAAATAAGTATATGCCATCAATGCTGAAAGATAAACTTCTGTAGAGAAAAAGAATTGTCCTTAAATAATGTACTTAGATATGCTTTGAATACTTCAAAAACCCCACCCCAATTCATAAAATACTGGATTCCTGCAGATTTTCTGGACTCTTAGACAGTAAGTCCAGTTTGTAGATATCACTTCTATTCTCCTGTCCTTTCACAGCTCACCACCGCTAAGGCTGCTCAGATATTTTCATACTCATCTAATTATGTTTGTTAGAGCAGGTATTTGTAACCCAGTGTGGTACAGGCTGTAGTGTTGATCCAGTAACAGCAGTGTAAACATGCCCTACTTGTGTACAGCACAGGGCTGGCCTACATGGCAGTGTGACTGTACAAGAAGCTGCAGCATCCAGGTGTGCTATTAACTCCACGCTAATTACTGCATGCTCCTGTGAGGTGAGGGAGCTCACTCTGATGCCAAACACAGCAAACCACCCCACACAAACACACTTGTACATCTAGTAGCCTTACCAGCAAAACAAATTAAACATGCTTGGGAGCACTGCAGGGAACCAGGGTTGGGTGGACACAGAGCTCACTCACATCCCTGCACCATCAGAGCAAACTGGCTGCCTGCAAACCCCATCCTGCCCAGCTCCCAGTCACAGGGCTTCAGCACAGGGGACCGGGCAGTGCTCAGAAACCCATCAAGAACCCCCCTGAGAACTTCGCAGCATGGCTTTCCATGTGCCAGTGCTTGGGAATGCTCTCTGTGTTAATTTCCCGCCCTAAATGTAGCCTTCGTGTCTGTGAGGGGGAACAGGGTGAGCACCAAACCAATCTGGCAGTCACTCTTCCATCCAGGTAAGCATTTTTCCACTCCTGAGTACGAGAAATATCAGCACATTTGTATCAAACTAATTATCAGCAAAGTTAAAAGTAGCAAAACTGTTTAGATAGGGCTTTAAAACTCTTTTATTCTCCACTTGGAAAGTTGGTTTTACTGTTCTTCTACACCATATTCAATGGTTTCATGTATCATTCCCTGCTGAAGTCCAGGACTCTACATGGTTTGGTGGAAAAGAATGGGTCTTATTACTTGGAGTTTTATTTTAGTTTTAAATGACCACTGTAAGGATAAATTGCCTTGAAAAACACCTCCAAATAGTTAGAAATACTTCCTAACCTTGCCATAAAGATTTCTTTTACCACTGTGACCTTAATGAGAATGTTTCCCTTAAGAATTGCGGGGAGTTTTATGAGAAAGCAACAACAAAACAGTGAGAAACCTTGGCAACATTGAGGGGGAAGAAGATCAATAAAAAGAAAAAAAACCCCAAACAAATAAAATAATCTCTCAGAAAAAAGGCCAATACCAACTTTTAAGATGACCAAAGTCTAATATCCTCTCATTTGTAAGTTTAATTTGTTTTCTGTACTATTTTTATCTGACTGAACTGCTATTATGTGAAGTACAGAAAAAAAAGGTCTTTTACTTAGAAGAATTCTTGACTAGCTTTCTCCTAAATATGATATTCTTGGGAAAACAGGATATCACTTTAATAGATGGAAAGAACAGTCCACAGCCACAATACACAAAACCTGATCTACAGCCTTAGCTAACCCACTGCTCCACACATGCCTAGTTTTAAGAATGTGACATATTCCCCAAAAGCCACTGACTCCCTTCAGACCCCTCAGTGGACCTAAACGTGAAGCACCAGTTTGGGCACCCTGCCAAACCTCTGCCTACCATTACCATAAACCCCCTCAAACTACCTCAAAAAAAAAGGGCAGATACAGTGTCCAAGGGAACAGCACTAAAGGCATAACCCTAAAGATGGTGAGAAGTTATCACAGCCACAGAACATTCTGGAGAAAACCTGATCTCACTGATACCCACAGGTCTTTTGTGCTCTCTTCCAGAGGACCAAGAGTTTTCTCAGTGGGCACACTTTGTCTATTAAAATCAGAGCCTGACACCCTTAAAACCCTACACATGCCATATATTCTTAAATCAGATAATTCCACTAAACATAATTGCTCTTCCTTTATCTTTAAGGCAAATGGCTGCTATTTTGCTGAAGTTGAGGCTGCATTCAAAAACACCACCACACAATATCAAGGGCTTTCCAGCTAGGACCAAGTGAGCAGTATCTCAGGAGGCTTGTAATGGTCCCTGATATCCCAAGAGGGCTCACACAGGTCCATGATCCCAGCTCAGAGGTGTCCCAGGCTGAGGGAGCTGGCTGACCTCAGTATGAGGCCACAGAAGCAGCCTTCAAGCTGGTCTGCATCTTCCCTGCCAAGAAGCTATTCATGACATAGGGTCTGGAAAAGGAAGGGTCAAGAGAAAACACTTGTGGTTTTGGTGCATTTCCCACATTCATTCAAACACTTTTATTTCATTAGTATTATGATTGGATGCTTGGGTTTTCAGAAAAAATCCCAATGTTTTCAAGTAAATTTTGTTAACATTTCTATTTAGTGGAAAAGCTTTTTCTCCTCTCAAAAATCAAACTCTTCTGGGCAAAAAATGTCCAGCCTTAAGTTAATTGACAGTTCTGGGAGGGACAGAGAAACATGGTCACAGTTCTTTCACCAACTGATGGACTGAGTCTTTGCTTTTGCAGGTCTGAGATCATATAGATGTTTGGAGTGGAAGCTATGGAACTGAATAAAACAGTCTTATCTTTTTATCTCCTAACATGCCCACTTTTAGGAGATCTCTATCCATCTACATTTCACATATCTCTGAAGAAAAATATTCTGTTTCTGTGCAGAAGAGTACATTCAAAGTTCAATATAATGTCAGATTTTTTTTCAGAGATCCTAAAGTGCTCTGCAGATTTTTACAGACATGACTGTGTAAACAGGGAGCATTTTACCAACCTCTGAATTCAGATATATATCTTCAAATATGGAAGACAGCAACCATTTAACATGGTACCACATTACCCATATATGAGTTGAGGATATTAAAAAAAAAAATTTAAAAAGGAAAAAAAAAGTAACTAACTTAAACCAATAAAACTCTAGCCAATGTAACAAAACTTGCACTCCTTCTTATGCTAGAAGCACATATATATCTTTAGTGAAATGGCCACAATCTCAAGACTACATGTCACAGGGAAATTTATCATCTCCTCCATCCTGTGTCCCTCCTCGTTCCCATCACTAGCTATTACATTGATTCAGCAACTGACTCCAAAGGAAAAATACCACTCACTAATTACCATCGAGTGGTGTTCATTCAGCACTTCAGTTTTCCTTGGAGGCTTCTTACCCAAACATTAACCCTCAACCAAACCAACCTCAGCTGTTTCAACATTCTCTTCTCTTTTTTTTAAGCATGTACATAAAACAGAAGAACCAGACCAGTTGCAGTCAGACTTCTTGGCAATTTAACATTTTTAACCAAAGTAATTTATAAATTATGCCAGTGGAATATTTATTTATATGAAGAATTTTGTGGGTTATTTTAAAGGTCGGATTGGAACTGCTTTTATGTAGTAAGTGACTGAGAAATTGCTGAATGTTGTCTTGTATAAACTTCATGCTAGCAGCAACGCTACAGAACAATTTTGCTTTTGTCGAGGACGTACATTTTAATTAAACACTTTAATTATGAAACAGTTGCTTATATAGCTACGCAAACTGAAAATGGTTTGGGTGTCAGCTTTTATTTTTTTTGATCTGCTCTAATATAAAAGATAGTGTAATTCAAACATAACAAAACCAGAGTGTTCCTCTCTCTGCAGTAAGAGGGGAAAGACACACAGCAGGAACTAAAGGAGAACTTGAAAGGCTCCGTGCTGGCTGCCTATCAGGGTCCCAGTATTTGCACACCAAAGGTAGCAGACATCTGGGGCAGAGCCTGTGCGGTGCCTCCTGCCTCTTCTGCGGGGCTGTGCCGAGGGAATTCCGCCCCAGCCAGGAACGGGGCTTCCAGCCTTTCATGCTGCTCTGGCCTGTTTACCCACCGCAACGGGGTCAGAGCACAGGAAGAAATCTTAACCCTGCGTTTGAGAGCGAATGCTGCGAACCCAGGCACCGGCCACATGTGGGACCCGGGTATGGGCAGCGGCTCTGCCAACCAGCGCTGACCTAAACCCCACATGGAGAAAAAAACTTCTCCTGCTTGAGTCATATCTGAGACTAAAGGCTGGAGAAGTGCTCTGAGACAGTATAATAGGCATCACAGAAATGCTAAGTACTCTTTTTTCAGGCTATTTTTAGAAAATTCCTGAAGAGCAGGATGCTACCTCTGGGCCATGTACATTGTATTTTCCATACTTGCATCAATTACACAGTCAGGTGAGAATGGTCACACACAAAGATACACTCTCAGAGTGTACACCATACTGTTTTAAAATTTTTCTTTAGAGATGCTTCCCCCCTTCTCCAGCTGACCATGGAATAACTGCACAGGCTCACAGTGCTTTGCTGTGCTTGGACACCCTCCAACTCTGGACACTCCAGAGTGAAAAGTCAAGTAGAGAAAGGAGAACACAAAGATGAAGGCACTGAGAGGAAGGAAACTATCAAATATCACAATCCCAACAAGCCATTACTTTTCTCTGGGATCAGCTAGAGGGTTAGTAATGTGCTTCTAAGTTCCATGCACCACAACAGTAGCAAATCACTAACAAATTAGTAAAAGTAGTAAAACAATGACTACCAAATGGAATCCTTGCAAGCACAAGTTTGAACATTTCACTCTAAAGCTCAAAGGAGATACTAAACAACAGTTTTGTAAAACACTGTTTTGCACAGACAGACAAGACTTGTGACCAGATTTGACATACTGGGGGGTGGAGTGGGCAAATGTAGTGTTTTAAACCACAGCTTATCAGCAGAAGAGCTGGTCAGGTACTACAGCATTTGAGATTTTTTAAAAGGGAAATATCTTGATAAAATTTACCTGCTGTTAAACCAGTTTAAAAATGGTTTCCGTGGATGTTTAAAAATGGATTCTGTGTATGTTTTATAGTGGAATCCCAGCTCCAGCACATGGAGTAGCATGCCTCTGTGAAATTAAGCACTCCTGTTTTTCAGCCAACAATGAATCAGGCGGTGTTTGATACCTCCTAATAGAAAAGAACAATTGTTACTAAAGGAATATAGCAATTAAATCACTAGGGCTAAATTGCCACATCCTTAAAATTTGCTTTAGGACTGGGTTTTCTGTGATGCAATCTCCACCAAAATTTCTTCACAAAGATTCCCTTGCATTGTGTCACAGTAGGAGAAGGCAGAAGTTTGTTCATCACCTCTGTTCAAAAGCTGCACTTAATCCTGGAGAAACCTTGAGGTTTTTGGAGGTCAGAGTTCTCTTTTTAGAGGCTCCAGGTGACTCAATCAGAGCCATCTTTGCCATGATCTCTTGAAATTCTGTTTCTCTTGAAACAGAAGATCCCTACAAAAACAAATGTGGTTTGAAGTCTTATCACCTTTTCACTGAAATTTTCTAGTAGGAAAGTGTACCTTATTCAGCTCTCGGTTCTATCCCCAAGCTGAATTCAGAAGCACATATGGTAGAAGCTTCCACAGCAAATAATTGGAACAGGTATCACAATCAAACATCCTGTGGCTGCTCTAAAGCAAGCATTGGGATCTCCATGTAGATGCACAGATCTCAGAAGCATGATCTGGCCCCCGGACATGATAGGTTTCCTATAAAAAACAGTGTTACTATAATCCCTCTCTTGTCATGAAATATTCAATTTTCTTTTCCATTCTTACAAAATAAAATGCTAAATTACCTAGTTTAGTAGGTCAATGTCAAAACTTATGATGAAAAAGAATCTTCCTAAGAGAGTTTCTTAAAACCTGTATAATCAGGTTGGTAATGCTGCCCACAGGGAAAACCCATTAGCAGAAATCTCTAACACATTTCAAAAAGCTAAACCTAAGTGGATTGTGGGTATGTCTGTTTGCTGCATTGCAAGCAGCCCAAGTCACCTGCAAGTGCTGCTCCATCCCAGCGCTCTGGTTTCCCTCTCACATACTTGGTGTAGAAATCTGATCCTGCAGCCAGTAGGCAGATTTTGTGAAGATGAGGAAAGTAGATTTCATCTTCCCCATGTAACTGGAAGACATCTTGTAGCTGATTGCAAGGGTTAAACTCCACTCCTGGACTTCAATACTCAGAAATTCTATGCACTCTCTTTTTAGAGTACTCTTCCTTCCTTCCTATCCGCTAACACAATAGGGAAAGCTTTGTTATCATTAATCATCTTCAGAGCCCTGGGGATTCTCTGAGTACTACAACTGCTGCAGCCTCCCTGGAAAAACCCACAGAGACGAGCACCAAAGTTACTGTCAGAGTTCACTCATGCAGATTTTCATTAATAACTGGATTTACAAGCTGGGCACATGGTTAATGCTTCATCTGAAGTCAAAGAAACTAAATCTTTGATAATTACCACCAAAATCAATATTTTTAAATAAAGTATTTGAACATTTTTTGCCACAAGGATCTATAATCTGAACAGAGGAAAGAGTTTTTCCAGCATAAAACTATGTTTCACACTGCACACAACATCACTGGATATTAGGAAAGCAAAGATAAGCATTGTAAATAGAGATGTAAATTTATCAAAAGTTATACATTTTTGAGAGACAATGATTGTGCCTTAACAGAGAACAATTTACCCAGACTAAATGCCTTAAATAGCGGGCACAGTATGAGTTTAGCAGCAATTATTTGACTAATTCATCATGTCAGCCTCCTAACAAATAGTCCCCAAAGAAAAGCAGCCTGTCTTGTAATTTCTGGAGACTTTGAAGGAAAAGGATATCCTGTAGAAATTAAAGAAAAGCAACATGGCTGAGAAAATACTTGTAAATAAGTCATCAACATTCTGATTAGATCTCTAACTCCTTGATCTAAATGTCTTGTTTTTTCTTGCATTCTGCCACTTAAAACTAATTTTAAAAATACATTAAGTGCAGGAATAAACAATGACAAAAATGCAGTCCTGACTTCTCAGTCTTTTCATCTGCAGGTGCAAATTCTGCACTTATTTATAGCTGTTTCCTCAACTTAATGCCCACTCTTCATAGAACTACAGTGCCAGCAATAATATACCAAATCCCCTGTCTGAAACAGAAAGATACAATGCTCAGATGGGGAGAAGTGAGTTTTTAAAACTGTTCAGACAACACTTATGAATTCCACAAACAATCCAGCAATACAATTCTGTAACTAAAAATAAAGCAACAATAAATCTTTTTGATTGAGCCCAGTTTCAGCATCCCCAGTGCCATACAGACTTATGGGACATTTGTGCCTAAAACTGTGTGAGCACTAAGTACTTGTGCAAGTGCATGTCAAGATTAATGTCCCTACCAATCCACAAAATGATTGTTTTTGTGCATAATTGCAGTAACTACACATGCAGGTTAGGTACATGGCATTGATTTTACTTGCCTATCCTTGTGCTACTACAATACTGATAATTTGAATCTAATTTATTCTCATTGTTTATGCAGTTAACAAGCTACTGTGTGTGTAAACAGAGGCCTGTGAGCTAAAACCTGGTGTCTTGCTCCATAGAAATTGCAATCTAAACAAAAAACCTCTGCACTGGGGAGAAGACTGGTGCTCACTCTACTGAAAAGCAGAAGGGAAAAAACAAGAACAAGCAACAAGAGATGACAGGAGCAGTAAGGGATTGGGCAGAGTGCTACAGAAAAAAAACCTGGCACATGACACAATAGTTCATAGCAGTGAACAGTGGGCATATTTTACATCAGATTTTCATTTATTAAAAGGGATTTTCAGTGTTTTCCTACTTCAGAAGAGCCTAGAGAACACAAATGCAGTAAAAAAGAGGAGATGATGAGCAAACAGTGGCAAGTAACCACTGTGGTGGTCACTATGGAAATATCTTAGGTAGATTGAGATAGATTAGCATAAGACATCTGACTAGGATGCAATATGAGATGCTAAATAAGTGAGAAATCATCCCCTCCAGACCATGATCCCTCACCCAATGAAACCTCTTTCCAAACGAAACAGGCTATAAGGCACATTATGACATTGTATTCTAGAGGCACATCTGAAAGCGTGGTCTCATCAAGCACAGTGACTCCACCCAGGCATTTTTATCTGTCAGCCACCATGTTCTGGAGCCTGTTCACCCAGATGCTTTATCCCATCATTTAAACGCTGGTTTAGACTACATTTTCTTCCCTCCTTTTGATTGATGTCCAGCCCAGCACATTATCCTTTCCTTTAAATTGATGTCACTTTCTTTAAGAGCCTAAGCATTACTCTAAACTGTGTTTTAATTGCTATTTATATGTCCCTCAAGTGTGCAGAATTATTTATTGTTCAGCAAAGGCCAGGACATTTTATAAACAAAATCCTCACTTGCTACTGAGAATGATAATATTAGCTGACAGCATCTGGATGCACTTTCAAAGCAAAGATTTTACTTTTGCAAGACAAAGCTAAAATCACAGATGGCATAAGCTGGTGTGAAAACTGCAGAAAGCTTTTTTTACCCCCTGTTCTTCGACTACCATGGTAAGTTGGTGAGTGGGAGGAAAGTAAAAGCTTACATACATCCCAGCATGCCAACCCATGTCCTACTGAGATGCTTGACTGTCTATTGCTTCTAAGCAGCTGGAAGAATGTCAAACTGTCATCACTGATTAAGATGGGATTTTATACAAAGCATCATATGTATTGTCAGAATTTTAGAATTACTTCGTATGATGAAAATTTTTAAATTGCTGGTTTTGCTTCAAAACATATTTTCTTCACATTCCCCTCTGTTCCACAGTTGTACTTACTAAAGGCTGTCCTTATTCAGTAATTATGGACTTCACCTTGCTTTGGAGAGTTGGGAATTTACCCACCACAAATTTTCACTGAAAAGCCTGTACTACTCCTAAACAGCCTGGAACTGCACAGATGTCTCCCCACCAACATTTCTGCCACTTGCTGTCTCCAGGCTCACTCCTGAGCACTTGAGTGGAGCTGCTGGTGTCTGTGGTTTTGATCTCCATGGCTCACCTGCAGTTCCCTGTCTTTCCCTCCCTCAGCTCAGGAAGTAACTAGCTCTGTTGTACAAACACCTTGTTAGAGACAAAGAGAACCAAGTATCCAAGGACGTACTGTATTAGCCCTTACTATTCAATGCAAACCTTCAGAGAACCCAGAGCCTCCTGACTCCCATCTCCTCTTACCATCATTATTTGAATTTTCTTAACCTTGAGAGAAAGCTCAAGCATGAAACTCCTTCATCTGAACTCTCTGTTAGGTGGCAAAATTTGTGTAACCCCTTCCTACATGTGTGCATCAGCCAAACTTGTCAATTTTCATTCAACAAAACCTCCATGCGAACAAAACCCAGAAGACACTTGTTACTGAGAATGGAAAGGGAACATCTGAGAGTCAACAACAGGAGTAAGAGACAGCACCTGCTCCCAGTGGTGTTGCAGATAGGGACAGCTAATTTCTGCATCCCAGGATAGTGCTGCACCACCCCTAGAACCTGGCTGGCCATGCTGGGCCACCCTGTACTTACCAGTCACACAGGGAGAGTGCCAGCAGTGCTCCACACACCCCTGCTCTGGGGCTGCCCACCACCAGCCCCTCCTGCTGCCAGACTGCTGCCCATGGCAGTGGTGTCTTGTTAAAGGGTTAATTGCTCACAGGTGGGTGCCCCTCAGTAACCCCAGAGAGTCAGTGAGGAGCTGAATGGCTCTCCTACTGGCACAGAGAGGCTGTGGCAGGCACTGCCCTGTCCCTGTGTGATCACAGGCTCTCTCCGAGGCTGATCCTGCTCAGGGCAGCAGCACCCCTGGGGCAGGGGCTGCTGTGCACAGCACAGCACAAAAGTGCCAGGACAGGCTGTTCCACCAACACAGGCACCAGAGCCTTTGGGCATCATGGGGAAGGGCCCCACACCACCCCCAGCTCAGCCAGCAGCAACATTGAGGGACTGGGCTGGGCCACCTCTCAAACACCTTGAGTGGGAGCAGGTGGAAGCAGAGGATTGCGCAGAGCAGCTCTCTCTGTGTAGGCATTGATTGCAGCACTGAGGTCACCATGGGCTGAGCATGGTTGAGACATCCATGGAGTGACCCCATCCCCAGGGCCATCCCCAGCCCCGTGGGATGACTCCATCCCCAGACTCCTGCTGTGACTCCAACCCTGTGCTGTACTCAGCCCTGCAAGTGACCCTGTTCCCAGTGCAGTCCCCAAACTCATGGGGTGACCCAGTCCCCAGTCCCCAGTCCCCAGACACCAGTCCTGTGGGGTGATTCCCAGCCCCAGCCCCGTGGGGTGACCCTCACCCACCCCCTGATGCACTCATCTTTGGAAAAAAATGGGGACAGTTAGTAGGGGACAACAGAAAGAGCACCACAAAAATATAAACTCTGTCACACCAATTACAATTCCTTGTTCTTTTTAGCCAGTTACTGCATCACTCTGAGTTTTAGGAAATGGTCTGCATGGGGAAAATTACCTTGTTGCAAACCCTTCCAAACAGAATGAAATTAGGTAAATACAGTTCTCCACCCACTGTGCCTGCAACACTCTGCACCAGTGGTTAAACCTCAGCAAACCTCAGCCAAACCCAGATCTCTGGAGAAAACAGAAGGTTAAAAAGTTATTTTTTCTCACCTGGGCAGCATTGGATTGTTTTTAATCTCTCCTGGGACATACTGCAATCAGGAAAAGGTGCAAAGAGAGATAGCTGCAGACTGATCATTTCTCCAAACAAATAATCACAATAAATTCATCAGAGCAAGAACTCTTGAAATACCAGAGGCCTGATGTAAACAAAGAGCTTCCAAATATATAAACTGAAAAGATGATGTTCAACCCCTTTAAACATGAACAGTGATTGCAATGTACTTTAAAATTTGAACAAAGCTTTTGCTGTGTTCCAGCCCTGAGCTGCTGAATCGATGGGAGATGAGTGCTGTAGTCCCAGCCTGCCATGAGGCATTAGAGCTAAAGCTGAGAGGCTCATGGACACAGCCATGCTCCCAGCTCACCACGTGTCCCTCACAAGACACACCTGGATTTTTGAAAGATTTCAGCGTTCAGCCCTGCACAGCCCACACACATCCCACTGGGGCACCCTGTGCTGCCCCTCTCTCAGGCACAGGATTTTTGGTGGGTTATGCCCACAAAATTGGTTCAATGAGGCAGCTCAAGTGCCTTGCTAAGCTGAGCCCTTGGCAGAGTGCACAAGTCCCTGCTGCCCAGCCCAGGCACTCTGGAAGCAGCCAA